>NC_058405.1:18454648-18528111 GCF_002201575.2 Neomonachus schauinslandi | reverse complement strand
TCTTTCTTTCTTTCTTTCTTTCTTTCTTTCTTTCTTTCTTTCTTTCTTTCTTTCTTTCTTTGTCTTTCTGTCTTTCTGTCTTTCTCTCTTTCTGCCTTCCTTCCTTCCTTCTTTCCTTCCTTTCTTTTTTTAATTTAAATTTTAGTTAGTTAACATACAGTGCAGTATTGGTTTCTGTAGTCAGTCATCACTTACATACAACACCTAGTGCTCATCATAATAAGTGCCCTCTTTAATACTTATCACCCATCTATCCCATCCACCACCTACTCCCCTCTGTCAACCCTCAGTTTGTTCTCTATCTTTAAGAGTCTCTTAATGGTTTGTTTTACTCTCTCCTTTTTTTCTTCTCCCCCTTCCCAAATGTTCATCTGTTTTCTTTCTTAAATTCTACATGAGTGAGATTATGTGATATTTATCTTTCTCCGACTTATTTCATTTAGCATAATACACTTTAGCTCTATCCACATTGTTGCAAATGGCAAGATTTCTTTTTTTTTTGATGGCTGAGTAATATAACATTACACACACACACACACACACACACACCACATCTTCTTTATCCATTCATCAGTAGATAGACATTTGGGCTATCTCCATAGTTCGACTATTGTTGATAATGCTGCTATAAACATCAGGGTGCATGTTCCCCTTTGAATATGTATTTTTGTATCCTTTGGGCAAATACAAAATAGTGCAATTGCTGGAATGTAGGGTCGTTCTATTTTTAACTTTTTGAGGAGCCTCCATACTGTTTTCCAGAGTGGCTGCACGAGTTTGCATTTTCACCAACAGTACAAGAGGGTTCCCCTTTCTCCACATCCTCGCCAATACGTGTTGTTTCTTGTGTTGTTAATTTTAGCCATTCTGACAGGTGGGAAGTGGTATCTCATCATGGTTTGGATTTGATTTCCCTGATGATGAGTGACGTTGAGCATTTTTTCATGTGTCTCTTAGCCATCTGGATGTCTTCTTTGGAAAAGTGTCCATTCATGTCTTCTGCCCATTTCTTAACTGGATTATTTGTTTTTTGGGTGTTGAGTTTGATAAGTTCTATATAGATTTTGGATATTAACCCTTTATCAGATATGTCATTTGCAAATATCTTCTCCCATTCCATAAGCTGCTTTTTAATTTTGTTGATTGTTTCCTTCTCTGTCCAGAAGCTTTTTATCTTGATGAAGTCCTAATAGTTCATTTTTGCTTTTGTTTCCCTTCTGGAGACATGTCTAGTAAGAGTTTGTTATGGCCGAGGTCAAAGATGTTGCTGTCTGTGTTATGTAGGATTTTGGTGGTTTCCTGTCTCATATTTAGGTCTTTCATCCATTTTGAATTTATTTTTGTGTATGGTGTAGGAGAGTGGTCCAGTTTCATTCTTCTGCATGTGGCTGTCCAGTTTTCCGACACCATTTGTTGCAGAGATTTGTCTTTTTTTCCATTGGATATTCTTTCCTGCTTTGTAGAAGATTAGTTGACCATATAGTTGTGGGTTCCACTTGAATTTCTAATGGGTATCTCAAACCTCAACTGGGCTCATGATTTTATTCCCCAAACTTGCTTCACTGAAAATCTGTCCTTTCATAATTAATAGATATTCTGTTCTGGAGTCACCCTTGATTCTGATCTTTCTCTCATACCTCTGCCCAATATGAACATACATTATTTGCTCTGTTCCAAATAGACCCATAATTTGACGGTATCTTACCCTTTCCAAAGCTTGACTTGTCCAAGCCACTGTTATTTTTAAATCTAGATTCTTACACTATGCTAACTATTCTTCCTGTTTCTGTCCTTGACCCCTGCAGTCTATTTTTAATATACCAGCCAGAGTCAGAGTAAGAGGTAGGGGAGCTGCCAACTCCCATTGCTCAAATGCCCAAATCCCTCCAATGACTCCCTTTTCATTCAGGGTAACGGAGCCCTGTTATGGTTTACCAGACTCTACTCAATCCAGCCATCTCTGATGTCACCTGCAATTTCTCTCCCATGTTCTCACTATTCTAGCAACAGTGGTTCCCTTGCTTTTCCTCCAGCACATTAGCGGTCTACTTCTTCAGGGCTTCGACATTTGCTCCTTCGTCTGCCTGGAACACTTTTCTCCAGGGTAGCTTGTAAAGCTTGACATTTCCTTGTAATGTCTTCTCTGACTTACTCTATTTATTGTATCCCCAACACTCCCTTCCAAAATAGAGAAACAAAGAAACACTGGTAAAGAACGAATCTTGTAATCTTTTATAGCTAAATCTAAACAAAGAACAATAATATGATGGGGAAGTGCAGTGTTAAGAAAAAATTCTTAAAGCAACATTGCATTCTGTAAAGGAATAAAAATAAAAACTTGAAACTAAAATTGCAAACTGTGTCAGTGAATGTTCTAGGAATACTTGGTATGGGTCATGTCTTGATATAAAGTTAGGTCTTCTTATTCTAAATGCCCTTAACAACCAATATTTTCGCTTCCCTTTCTCTTTTCTCATATACTTACTGCTTCTTTGCTTATTTTTTTCCTTTTATATTTATGTGAATAAACGATTTATATATTTTTTCTGTCTTCTAGGTTGTTTATAAAAGACAGAACCATAATGGCCCTTTGTGGAACAAGCTTGTTATAACTACTAAGAAAGATGTGTGGCCATTTGTAACTGTAGTTATAGTTCTATAGTTTTATACATAGATGTAATGTCGAGTCATTATAATCATATTTCTGTCCAAACTTTATTTAAAATTTTTCTGTATGTTATTCTGTGTCACATATTTTACTGAAGTCAGCTGTAGTTTATGCTTTTTTTCCAACCAGTAAATTCTCTGCTGTAAAGACAAAAATAAGTCATCAAATTAGTCTGGCCTGGGAAACGTGTTCATTTCTCTAATGTTCTCTGTATGATGGTTCGTTATTTCTCTACTTGTTCCAATGTTCCTTAGAAGGGATGATACAGTGTTTTTTTAGTTGTTTTAAATAACCTTTTCTCCTCATTCTCTAAATTCATATGTTTATTGCATTTTGCTTGATTTCATAATTGCAGTATATACTTATTTTCCTAACCATGTACAAATTAATCTGCATGAATTAGTCCATGAAAATCAGTGGCCATTATCCATTAAGTCACATATACTGAGGCACAGTGTTGAGTTGAAGGTAAAAAATTGGAACTGTTGCTCTGTGAGGAAGGCAGGACCACAATTTTGGGATCATATTTGATGGTATCAATGTCAGTATTCATAAAGAGATGAGTTTAATGTATTTAAAGTAAAAATAGGAATACATTATTTCTGCCATTTCCCCCAGTTTTCATTTTAATATGAAGGTTTTTTTCCCCTGCCTGATATTCTCCAGTGATTTCTAATTGCACATAAACCAGTATTCAAACTCCTCATTCTGTTCTCTAGGCTCTTTTCATCTCTGGCTATTTCCTCAGCTTGATGCTCCCCCATTCCAGCCCCCACCCCCAAGTTCTGTCTTGGCTACTTTTTTGTTGTTGAGGTTTTGGCTTTTATTTTGTTTATGCTTATCACTTTTTTAAAAAAATTATTGTTTATTTATTATTTTACTTTTTTTTCTGTTGCCTCCAGGAATTGTGGGTTGCATGTCTTGTTGACTGACTGAATGACTGACTAAACAAATAAAGGAGAAAAAAGAGAAACCTGCCTGTAGGCAGAGGGAAGTGGATGCACAGAGGTTGAGGAGTGTAATGGGCCATGATTTGATGGTTTGTCAAAGAAGCAGAAGGTGGGGACTCCACCATGACTCCCATGTGAACTGAGGGTAGGGCAGCCTAGTGCATGGGAGATGAAAGGGCAGAAGTGTAGTTTGCGGAATCTGGGGAACATGTTTTTACACGTGGTAGTAAAATAATCATATTTGTGTTTAAAAAGATAACTCCTTGGAGGGTGGAGGATGAGTGACTGGTGGACAGTGTAGTAATAGGGGAGCCAAGTAGGAAGCTGCTTCAATAACCTAGGCAATTGATGTCAAGGGGTGGAACTCAGGGTGTTCCAGAGGAAATGAAGAGAAATGTGACCCAAGGTGATCTTCTGGACATAGAGTTGGTGGATGTTAAGCTATGGTCTACAAGGGAAGGAGAGAAAATCCAAGATGGTGTTTTCCCTCAGGTAACTGAACGGTTGTTACTATCCAAGGGTGGGAAGAGAAGATTAGGTATGACGAGTTCAGTTTGGGTCTGGTGAAATTTGATGGATCAGTGTATATTATTGTAAGGAGAGATGTTCAATAAATAATATGTGTTTGTGTCTTTGGAAACGAAAATCTGAGTCCTGAGCAAGGAAGTGAACATTGAAACAATAGAGGGTGGGAACCTGAAAGGAGGAGAAAGCGAAGGAGGAAACTTAGGTAAGAGACAGAAAAAACACAATGGTTTTTCCTACTAACTCTCTAAATACTCTTCTTAGTCACTTTTGCTACATCTTCCTCATCCGGTGTCCTTAACATTTTGATTCAGCAGTTTCCTTGTCACTTTTTTTTCATATGGCTCATGGTTGCTTTGATTTTTTTTTTTTTTTAAACTCCTGCCTCACTTCTACTGAACCACGTAAATTGCAATGTCGTGGAAATGAGTTTGCTTTCCACTTAGCCCTCTCTGTTTGGTTACCACTTTCTGCCGTCAGGCTTCTCTGGAGGTGACTCTCCCCACCTCGCAGGGGCAGCTCTGTTACGGGCAGCCGTTCCCAACACCATCTAACTTCAGCTCTTTAGACTGGTTGTTCCTAGTACCTTAATCTAAAAGAGGCACCTTCGGTTGCTTTCCATTACAATAGGCTGCATTGATTTTCTATATAAAAATTACCACTGTCCAACACGTGTTGTCTGTGTTTGTTCATTGTCTGTGTTCCTCTATGGGAAGTGAGCTCTGGGAAAGCAGTTCACTTCCTGGGTTTGTGTTCTTAACTCCTTTTTGTGTTTCACTTGGGCTTTAATGTTTTCCCTTTCAGGAAACTTTCCCCTTAGATATCCTCTTGGATCATGCCCTCATTTCACTTTAGTTGTTTGCTCATGTACCAGCTTATCAAGGCAAGTGTTTTTTGTCTCTTCTCTGTCAGATAGACCCCACTGCCATTCTGATCACCATTTACATTCCTTTTCTTCTTAACAGCACTGACCTATTATTTATTTATTTATTTTTTAAGATTTTTTATTTATTTATTTGACAGAGAGAGACACAGCGAGAGAGGGAACACAAGCAGGGGGAGTGGGAGAGAGAGAAGCAGGCCTCCCGCCGAGCAGGGAGCCCGATGCGGGGCTTGATCCCAGGACTCTGGGATCATGACCTGAGCTGAAGGTAGACGCTTAAGGACTGAACCACCCAGGCACCCCCTGACCTATTTTTTAATGTGTTTGTTGTCTGTCTCTCAACATTTGCAAATCCTTAAAGATAGATGCTGTTTTCTTTGCTACTATGACCTTAGAAATTAGAATGGTTCTTGGCACATAGAATTTACTCAATTAATATTTCATGACTAAGTGACAGAATGTATAGAAATAGAGATGTCTCTTTTGCCAGGCTGTAGAGTAAGACTGTTGGTCAGCCAACTTGGCCATCTAATTCTTCCTGCTGACACACATCCTTCTTTTACTTGTTGATCTATTTTGGATACATTGGACACACATGAGTTGGGTATTGGGGAGAATTCACATCAAAGAACAATACCTAAGAATATATAGAAGCAGACCTAAGAATATATAGTATAATAATTGCATGACTCTTCTTGCCACTGAGATATTCACATGCAATTGACTTGAACCTAGTTTCATCATCCATGGAAGTTCACAGCCCTTCCTCAAATTTCTGTAAACACAGGCTGGTGGGGGCCTTCTGGTCCCATGTCCTCCTGTACCTTCTAGACTTTCACCTCCTGTATGGTAGCTCTGTGCCACAGCGCATCAATCCAGATATGAAACGCAACGGTTCAAGTTTCACAAAATAAAGTGAAAATAAACGAGTTAATTAACCCTTCTCTAAGTCAGTTGCCACTCCTCCTTGCTGTCTCCTTCTCCCAACATTTGGTTAACCATTCTTACCTGCTGTTGTCTCTTTTCATTTTCTTTGTCCGTTGCACTTTTTTGTTTCCCTCAATGTCATTTTAGTGGTACATTGGTAGGGGAAATCCATAAACGTATGCATTTAAGATGTCATTTTAAATGGAAACTTCTTTCACCTGTAACTTCTTTTTAAAAGAGGTAGTAATTTTCCAGATGCTCTTATCTTCTCAAATACAGTCTTTTGATTAACTCAGGTAATACCAAGGTTTTAAGCAGTTTAGAAGTGCGGATATATTATTTTATTTAGCTTTTTCTTTGTAGAATAAGATTTATTATGAAAGAGGGAAGAATGATAATATTTTTGTGTTTCTATTATGTGATATGGGCTTTGCATAGTTTCCCTCATTTACCAGTTCAAAGCAACTCCATTAGGTGTATGTCCTCTATTAGTCCTATTTTATAGAACAGAAAATTGATCAGAGAAGCGGATTTCTTTGCCTGAGATTGCAGAGTTAATAAGTAGCCTATTTAAGTCAAGGTCTTCTGGTTCCCAAGTCCACACTCCTTCCCTACATTCCATTTTTTCTTAGGAATAAACTTGTTACTCTTTAAAGGTGAGTAACTATTTTATCAATTTAAATAGAGATTCATAAAAGTTATTCTAAGCAAAATAGATGTATTTAAGACTGAAAAGAAAATGAAAAATTGTTATCCTTTCTGTTTCACCCTCTTTATTTAATGTGTAAGACCATTAATCTTGCTCTCTTGTTTCTGTGAGCTTCCATAATGAGTTTCTCTGTTCTATTGCAGTGTAGTCTGGTTTCCCAGTATTTTATTTTGATTGTCTCTTGCTCATCCTATTAACAGGATACTGTGAGATATCACAGAATTGCATAAAATTCTGAAAGCATGAAAGAGCTATATGCCAATAAGCTCTTTGAGTTTATGGATAATATAGAAGCAAAGTAGTTAACAAAGGATAAGTCAAATTTACTTCCATACGGTGAAGCAGAAAACATTCTCAAATCAGAGTGCTTGACAAAAGCAAAAGATTTAAATCAAGTGATAGAAAAAAAATGACTTTGAATAAAACATCTTAAAGCATATTTAAAGTAAAGGCACATTAATGTCAATATAAATTTAAAAAATATAATGGGTTATCCTTGGGGGACTTTTATTAATAACTTACATCCTAAAACATGATGTTCTGAGTTTTTCCTGCTTATTAAATTGACTAATATTTGCTTATTATAGCTGTTATCCAAATAAAAGTTTAAATACTATTATAAAAGCAAAACATGGGGCGCCTGGGTGGCTCAGTTGGTTAAGCAACTGCCTTTGGCTCAGGTCATGATCCTGGAGTCCCGGGATCGAGTCCCACATCAGGCTCCCTGCTCAGCGGGGAGTCCGCTTCTCTCCCTGATCCTCCCCCCTTCATGCTCTCTCTCTCTCATCCTCTCTTTCTCTCAAATAAATAAATAAAATCTTAAAAAAAAAATAAAAGCAAAACATGCCCAGTATAAGAAAAAAATGAAAAAATGAAGGTCAAGTCCTGTCAAGTCCATTGTTTCTCAATTCCCACTCCCTGGTCCCAGGCTAAACATAGTATTTTGTTACATTTATTTTTTATATATCAAATATGCATATTACTCCATTTTCAAATATGTGTATGCTTGTCAATAAGCACCGATATGTCAAATGAAATTATACTGTATATGATTTTCTGAAACTTTTCACTTGTAGCATATGAAAAAATGTTTAAATATTTAGATGAATACTGAAAACACTGAGAGTGTAGTTAATTGAAAAAGACTGTAACTCTCTTTAAAATATTTTTTAGTCTTAAAACTTACTTTGTAACTCTAGAAGAACATATATTTAAAGAAAGTAAATTTCAAAAGATAAATGCACACCTATGTTTATTGGAGCATTATTTACAACATCTAAGATATGGAAGTAAGCTAAGTGCCCATTGAATGATGAATGGATAAAGAAGAAAACACACACACACACACACACACACACACACAGGAATATCTCACAGCCATAAGAAAGATGAGATCTTGCCATTTGCAACAACACGATGGACCTAGAGGTTATTATGCGAAGTGAAATAAGTAGGGCTGGGAAAGGCAGATACCATACAATTTCACTCATGTGGAATCTAAAAAGTGAAACAAATGAATAAGCAAATAAAAAGCAGATTTAGACCTATGAATACAGAGAACAAATTGATGGTTACTAGAGGGAAAGGGGATGGGGGAATGGGAAAAATGGGTGAAGGGGAGTGAGAGATATAGCCTAGTTATGGGATGAATAAGTCATGTGAATGAAAAGTGCAGTATAGGGAATATAGCCAATGATGTAATAATGTTGGATGGTGACAAATGGCAGCTGTGCATGTGGAGACCATGACATAGCATGAAGAGATGCTGAATCGCTGTGTTGTACACCTGAAACTAACGTGCAACTGTAATACAGAAAATTAAAGTTTTTAGACAATGTCTTGAATTTGAGTGAAAGAGATAGTTAAAATACAAGACAAGTGATAAGTGACCTTTCTCATTATTAGGTTTTTGGCATTTTTGAAGATTATAATCAGATGATCGAGATACCTTGTATTTTCAAAATGGAGAAAATTGGGCTTAAAAACAGTCCACAGAAAAAAAGAATTATGGCTTTTGCTCATGACAAAACTTATTAGTTCAACATACTGTGAGTTGAGTGTGAAAAATGCTAAGGCAAAATTAGATTGCATTTCTAGAAGTGAAATGTTGGGAACAAGGGAGGATGCTATTTCCATCATCTGCGATTGAGAAAACATGACTGGTAGAAAATGGTCTGTCCAAGAAGCCACCTTGTTTTTTTTTTTTTTTAAAGATTTATTTATTTGACAGAGAGAGACACAGTGAGAGAGAGAACACAAGCAGGGGGAGTGGGAGAGGTTGAGAAGCAGGCTTCCCGCCGAGCCGGGAGCCCGATGCGGGGCTCGATCCCAGGATCCTGAGATCTTGACCCGAGCCGAAGGCAGACGCTTAACAGCTGAGCCACCCAGGCACCCCAAGAAGCCACCTTGTTAGATGAACTTTGGCAGTTAGGGTTTATAAAAAGGAGGGGAGCCATGATGGCATTATAGTGGAAAATTGTGCCATATGAAGACTGACTGAAGGAATTGAAGGTGTTTTATTTTGTTAAATAAGTTTTGTTGGTATGGCTACAGGCAAAAGAGGAACAGTAGAAATGATAGGAAAGGAAGTTTAAACTCCGTAGAAGGAGGACAAGAAGATCCATTAATTAAGTGCCTACCCTGTGTCAGGCAACATATAAGGGATGTGCTATGCATATTTGGTCAAGGTGGAATTTTAATGAGTTTTCAAAAAGATGGATTAATCACCAAATATGCTTCAGATAACTGATTGGAAAAAAAATAACTCATTACTTCACATCTCACTGTAAAAGAAATGTAAAAAAATATAAAATACTAAGTTAAATGTAAAAAAGTTCTACATAAATATACCATTATACAGAATCACAGCTGTTCTGTCAATTTCCCATTTTAAAGATTAGGCAGCTGAGGATCCAGGAGGCCAAGGAGTCTGCCCAAAGAAAGCACTATAAGGTTAGAAAACATGAGAGCTAAGGTTAACCCTGCTATGACCCCAAAGCCCATGTTCCAACTTACATACTATGATCCATAACATAGTCAGTCATTAGTCAAATCCGAAAGTGTCATAGGGTGCCAGATAAAATGGTATAAGGGCTTTCTGAGACTTGTGGATTGAGACAAAGTCTGGAGTACCATTTAAATTGTTGTTGAAGTGGTTCCTATAGGAAGTAGAAGGTTGTATGGGTTGATAATTGATGTTCCCTCCAGGTCTTATTGTTTTGATGCTCAAATGAATAAGGGTATGAAAAGGAGAACTTCTTACATATTTTATTATTAAGGTAAAACTCAAAAGCATTCAATGCTCAGACCTATTGAGTAAGATGCACATCACAGGTCAAATTACTCCCTAACTGGAACTCACATGCCAACAAATTTGAGTTCAAGGCAATGACTGTCCCAGTGTGTGGTACCAAGTTGCTTCAATTAGGTCTTTAAAAGTACTCAAAAAGAAAGCTTAAACATTCAAATTTTAAGAGATCAAATAGTGAGATAATTCATATTTTCATAGGCATTCTTATGAAAAGTTTCACTATTTTACAAATTATGCTACAATATATATTCATGAAAAGTAGATATGATTAATAACCTCATTTTAGAATGCTAGGAAAGCAATATTTCATTTTGAGACCTTGTTTTTCATGTTACATGAGAATAACATGAATATAATACTAAATGCTCAAAAAAAGCTTTGTGTTAAGATGTTTCCAGCTTAGCTTTCTTTTATTTCCTAAAGTAACATTTTAATTCAAAGCCGTATGTAATTACATGGGAATGCTTTAAAATTAGTCATGATCTTTTTTAGTATATTCATGTAGGTGTCTTATATTGGACATATGGCCAAGTAATATTTATTTAATAATGTATAATCTGTAGGAATTTCTAGTTCTTATATCAGCTGTATCTAAAGAGGCTTGAGTACACAAGATGAACTCTTTGGAAGTAAAATAAATTAAAAATTTGGCTGCGGTGTTTCTGATCCCAGCTGGTGATAAATATCTCAGTAAACCAAGATTATGTTCATTGTTACCGCTTGTAACCTCACCATTCCCACATGGCTTCTAGTGAGTCTATTATCATTTTCCTCTATTTACATACTCCTCTGTGTAGAAAGCCTACTCTATATGATATTTTTTATTGTTACGTCTCCATATTATTATATTTTTTGAAAAATTATATTTGATAGCTATAGAAGATTACATACATATATTGCTTTGTATAAAGTCATACTTTTTCCAATGTTGAATTGTAAACCTAATAATTATAGCTATCGCTTATATCGTGTTAATTTTGTGCCAGGAGCTGCTCTCAGTCTTTAGAGATATCATCTTGTTTAATCTGCAGAACAGCCTCAAAAGTAGGTGCTGTTATTATCCCCATTATATAGATGTGAAAACTAAGGCATAGGGAGGTTGCATGATTTCACCGGAGTCTTGCAGCTGGGAAGTTGCAGAGTTTGATTTTGAAAGCAGAATGTCTGGATCCAGAGTCATCACTGGTAATCAGCATGCCAGGCAAACTCTGGAAAGGTGAAGTGCGCTACACATCAGGGATGTAAAATTTATGCCCCTATCTTAGTTTTTCTTTCTGAAAAAAACTTTAAAACATTTATAAAGATCTTGGAATATACTGTCAAATTGCTTTCCAGAAAGGTTGCATTAACTGATGCCCCATCAGGGTCATTCCTCAGACTCACTTTTCCTGTAGTCCCTCCAGTAATGGGTACTTTTTTTTTTTTAGTTTTTGTTAATTTTACTGAAAAAATTCTGTTAATTTTCATTTGTTGCTTATTTTCTGTTTTTATTAGCTAATTATATTCCTTTTATGAGTTATTAGTTCATTCTTTGTCTTTTTTTTCCTAATTGGGGTGTTAATGATTAAAAAGGTTTATCTTAATCCTTTGTATATTCTATATTCTATAACTAGATGCCATTCCTTTTTCTTTTGAGATTTCGTATAATGTACTGCTTTTATACACAGGCTTTCTGTACCCTGAGATCAGCTATTTATTTCAGTATGATCCTTCTTAAGCTATTTATATTGATTAAAAAAAAACACACATACATAATACTTGTATCCATTTAGGTTATATTTGAGTTTGTACTTGTCTCAGAAAAATTTCCTTTCTCCTTTCTTTTATGATGTTACTTTTCTAATAAAGAAGATTTGTACACAAACCACACACTCATTCACACACGTGGTCATTTCTTTGCTATCTCATTTGCTTGGAATTCAGTGTAAGAGTGAAAAAGAAAAAATCACTGGAGCCAGAATGCCTGAGTTCAAGTACAGACCCAACACTCACTTAGCTGTACGATTACTGCCAGTGTTTCAGCCCCCTTATTTATTAAGTGGGGATAATAATAGTGCCTCCCTAAAACACTTCTTCTGAAGATTAATAAATCAGTCTGTGGCAAGCACTTAGAATACTGACGAGCACACGGGTGCCTGGCTGGCTTAGCTGGTGGAGTGTGCAACTGTTGATCTCAGAGCTATGGGTTCGAGCCCCATGTTGGGGGTAGAGATTACTTAGAAATAAAATCTTAACAACAACAACAAAGTAACAGTGACTAACACATATTAAGTGGTATAGAAGTTATAGTTATTATTCATTATGCTTAAATTTGTAAAATTTTGCTTATGATAATTTTTTTTTTCCTTAAATTTTTGATGATGTATTTAATTTACCAGTAAAACTATCTGGGCATGCATTTCTCTCTCTGTCTCTCTCTCTCTCTGTCTCTCTGTGTGTGTGTATGATGGCTTTTATTTTATTTATTTTTTAAAGATTTATTTATTTGAGAGAAGGGGGGAGGTGTAGCGGGAGAGAATCTCAAGCAGACTCCTCTCTGGGCACGGAGCCCCACTCAGGGCTCCATCCCAGAACCCTGACATCATGACCTGAGTGGAAAGCAAAAGTTGGATGCCCAACGAACTGAGCCACTTGGGCCCCCTTGTGTGATGGCTTTTAATCAAAAAGCCATTTCAGTTTCTTTAATATTTTATATTTGTTTCTTGTAAGTTTTGGTTGTTTGTGCTTTTCAAGGAATTTGCCATTTTATCTAAGTTGTTGAATTTTTCCCATAATATTGTTTGTAATATCCCTTTATTATCTTTAAAATGTATAGGATCTGTAGTAATACCATTTCTCTTATTTTTGATATTTGCAATTTTTCCATTTTCTCTTTTTTTCATGATTGGTCTTGATCAGTCTTGAAGTTTACTGATTTTTCCTATTCTGTGCCCACTCTGCTAAAGCCCATCATAGGAATTTTCATCTTCATATTATGTGTGTGTGTTTAAGGATTTCTGTTTGACTCTTTTTTATAGTTGCCATTTCTTTTTTTTTTTAATTTTTTTTTATTCTTATGTTAATCCCCATACATTACATCATTAGTTTTAGATGAAGTGTTCCATGATTCATTGTTTGTGCATAACACCCAGTGCTCCATGCAGAACGTGCCCTCCTCAGTACCCACCACCAGGCTAACCCATCCTCCCCACCCCCCTCCCCTCTAGAACCCTGTTTGTTTTTCAGAGTCCATCGTCTCTCATGGTTCGTCTACCCCTCCGATTTCCCCCGCTTCATTCTTCCCCTCCCGCTACCTTCTTCTTCTTCTTTTTTTTTTTTTTCTTAACATATATTGCATTATTTGTTTCAGAGGTACAGATCTGAGATTCAACAGTCTTGCAAAATTCACAGCGCTTACCAGAGCACATACCCTCCCCAGTGTCTATCACCCAGTCACCCCATCCTTCCCACCCCACCCCCCACTCCAGCAACCCTCAGTTTGTTTCCTGAGATTAAGAATTCCTCATATCACTGAGATCATATGATACATGTCTTTCTCTGTTTGACTTATTTCACTCAACATAATACCCTCCAGTTCCATCCACGTCATTGCAAATGGCAAGATCTTGTTCCTTTTGATGGCTGCATAATATTCCATTGTATATATATACCAGATCTTCTTTATCCATTCATCTGTTGATGGACATCTTGGCTCTTTCCACAGTTTGGCTATTGTGGACATTGCTGATATAAACATCGGGGTGCACGTACCCCTTCGGATCCCTACTTTTGTATCTTTGGGGTAAATACCCAGTAGTGCAATTGCTGGATCATATGGTAGCTCTATTTTCAACTTTTTGAGGAACCTCCATACAGTTTTCCAGAGTGGCTGCACCAGCTTGCATTCCCACCAACAGTGTAGGAGGGTTCCCCTTTCTCCGCATCCCCGCCAACATCTGTCATTTCCTGACTTGTTAATTTTAGCCATTCTGACAGGTGTGAGGTGGTATCTCATTGAGGTTTTGATTTGGATTTCCCTGATGCCGAGCGATATTGAGCACTTTTTCATGTGTCTGTTGGCCATTTGGATGTCTTCTTTGGAAAAATGTCTTTTCATGTCTTCTGCCCATTTCTTGATTGGATTCTTTGTTCTTTGGGTGTTGAGTTTGATGAGTTCTTTATAGATTTTGGATACTAGCCCTTTATCTGATATGTCATTTGCAAATATCTTCTCCCATTCTGTTGGTTGTCTTTTGGTTTTGTTGACTGTTTCCTTTGCTTTGCAAAAGCTTTTTATCTTGACGAAGTCCCAATAGTTCATTTTTGCCCTTGCCTCCCTTGCCTTTGGCGATGTTTCTAGGAAGAAGTTGCTTCGGCTGAGGTCAAAGAGGTTGCTGCCTGTGTTCTCCTTTAGGATTTTGATGGACTCCTGTCTCACATTGAGGTCTTTCAACCATTTGGAGTCTATTTTTGTGTGTGGTGTAAGGAAATGGTCCAGTTTCATTCTTCTGCATGTGGCTATCCAATTTTCCCAACACCATTTGTTGAAGAGACTGTCTTTGTTCCATTGGACATTCTTTCCTGCTTTGTCAAAGATGAGTTGACCATAGAGTTGAGGGTCCATTTCTGGGCTCTCTATTCTGTTCCATTGATCTATGTGTCTGTTTTTGTGCCAGTACCATGCTGTCTTGATGATGACAGCTTTGTAATAGAGCTGGAAGTCCGGAATTGTGATGCCGCCGGCTTTGCTTTTCTTTTGCAACATTCCTCTGGCTATGCGGGGTCTTTTCTGGTTCCATACAAATTTTAGGATTATTTGTTCCATTTCTTTGAAAAAAGTGGATGGTATTTTGATGGGGATTGCATTGAATGTGTAGATTGCTCTAGGTAGCATTGACATCTTCACAATATTTGTTCTTCCAATCCATGAGCATGGAATGTTTTTCCATTTCTTTGTGTCTTCCTCAATTTCTTTCATGAGTATTTTATAGTTTTCTGAGTACAGATCCTTTGTCTCTTTGGTTAGATTTATTCCTAGGTATCTTATGGTTTTGGGTGCAATTGTAAATGGGATCGACTCCTTAATTTCTCTTTCTTCTGTCTTGTTGTTGGTGTATAGGAATGCCACTGACTTCTGTGCATTGATTTTATATCCTGCCACTTTACTGAATTCCTGTATGAGTTCTAGCAGTTTTGGGGTGGAGTCTTTTGGGTTTTCCACATAAAGTATCATATCATCTGCAAAGAGTGAGAGTTTGACTTCTTCCTTGCCAATTTGGATGCCTTTGATTTCTTTTTGTTGTCTGATTGCTGTGGCTAGGACTTCCAATACTATGTTGAATAGCAGTGGTGATAGTGGACATCCCTGCCGCGTTCCTGACCTTAGGGGGAAAGCTCTGTTTTTCCCCATTGAGAATGATATTCGCTGTAGGTTTTTCATAGATGGCTTTTATGATATTGAGGTATGTACCCTCTATGCCTATACTCTGAAGAGTTTTGATCAAGAAAGGATGCTGTACTTTGTCAAATGCTTTTTCTGCATCTATTGAGAGGATCATATGATTCTTGTTCTTTCTTTTGTTAATGTATTGTATCACATTGATTGATTTGCGGATGTTGAACCAACCTTGCAGCCCAGGGATAAATCCCACTTGGTCATGGTGAATAATCCTTTTAATGTACTGTTGGATCCTATTGGCTAGTATTTTGGTGAGAATTTTTGCATCCATGTTCATCAGGGATATTGGTCTGTAATTCTCCTTTTTGATGGGGTCTTTGTCTGGTTTTGGGATCAAGGTAATGCTGGCCTCATAAAATGAGTTGGGAAGTTTTCCTTCCATTTCTATTTTTTGGAACAGTTTCAGAAGAATAGGTATTAATTCTTCTTGAAATGTTTGGTAGAATTCCCCTGGGAAGCCATCTGGCCCTGGGCTTTTGTTTTTTGGGAGATTTTTGATGACTGCTTCAATTTCCTTAGTGGTTATAGGTCTGTTCAGGTTTTCTATTTCATCCTGGTTCAGTTTTGGTAGTTGGTACATCTCTAGAAATGCATCCATTTCTTCCAGGTTATTTAATTTGCTGGCATAGAGTTGCTCATAATATGTTCTTATAATTGTTTGTATTTCTTTGGTGTTGGTTGTGATCTCTCTTCTTTCATTCATGATTTTGTTGATGTGGGTCATTTCTCTTCTCTTTTTGATAAGTCTGGCCAGGGGTTTATCAATCTTGTTCATTCTTTCAAAGAACCAGCTCCTAGTTTTGTTGATTTGTTCTACTGTTTTTTTAGTTTCTATTTCATTGATTTCTGCTCTGATCTTGATTATTTCTCTTCTCCTGCTGGGTTTAGGCTTTATTTGCTGTTCTTTCTCCAGCTCCTTTAGGTGTAGGGTTAGGTTGTATACTTGAGACCTTTCTTGCTTCTTGAGAAAGGCTTGTATTGCTATATACTTTCCTCTTAGGACTGCCTTTGCTGCATCCCAAAGATTTTGAATAGTTGTGTTTT
Source organism: Neomonachus schauinslandi (assembly GCF_002201575.2). NCBI lineage: Eukaryota > Metazoa > Chordata > Mammalia > Carnivora > Phocidae > Neomonachus > Neomonachus schauinslandi. The sequence goes on along the minus strand of NC_058405.1, from coordinate 18,511,658 downwards.
CATTTTCATTGGTTTCCATGTATTTTTTTAATTCTTCTTTAATTTCCTGGTTGACCCATTCGTTCTTTAGTAGGATGCTCTTTAGCCTCCATGTATTTGAGTTCTTTCTGACTTTTGTCTTGTGATTGAGCTCTAGTTTCAAAGCATTGTGGTCTGAAAATAGGCAGGGAATGATTCCAATCTTTTGGTACCGGTTGAGACCTGATTTATGACCTAGGATGTGATCTATTCTGGAGAATGTTCCATGGGCACTAGAGAAGAATGTGTATTCCGTTGCTTTGGGGTGGAATGTTCTGAATATGTCTGTGAAGTCCATTTGGTCCAGTGTGTCATTTAAAGTCTTTATTTCCTTGTTGATCTTTTGCTTAGATGATCTGTCCATTTCAGTGAGGGGGGTGTTAAAGTCCCCCACTATTATTGTATTGTTGTCGATGTGTTTCTTTGCTTTTGTTATTAATTGGCTTATATAATTGGCTGCTCCCATGTTAGGGGCATAGATATTTACAATTGTTAGATCTTCTTGTTGGATAGATCCTTTAAGTATGATATAGTGTCCTTTCTCATCTCTTATTACAGTCTTTGGTTTAAAATCTAATTTGTCTGATATAAGGATTGCCACCCCAGCTTTCTTTTGGTGTCCATTAGCATGGTAAATGGTTTTCCACCCCCTCACTTTCAATCTGGGGCTGTCTTTGGGTCGAAAATGAGTCTCTTGCAGACAGCATATCGATGGGTCTTGTTTTTTAATCCAGTCTGATAGCCTGTGTCTTTTGATTGGGGCATTGAGCCCATTTACATTCAGGGTAACTATTGAAAGATAGGAATTTAGTGCCATTGTATTGCCTGTAAGGTGACTGTTACCGTATATTGTCTGTGTTCCTTTCTGGTCTATATTGCTTTTGGGGTCTCTCTTTGCTTAGAGGACTCCTTTCAAGATTTCCTGTAGGGCTGGTTTTGTGTTTGCAAATTCCTTTAGTTTTTGTTTGTCCTGGAAGCTTTTTATCTCTCCTTCTATTTTCAATGACAGCCTAGCTGGATATAGTATTCTTGGCTGCATATTTTTCTCGTTTAGTGCTCTGAATATATCCTGCCAGTCCTTTCTGGCCTGCCAGGTCTCTGTGGATAGGTCTGTTGCCAATCTAATGTTTCTACCCTTGTAGGTTACATATCTCTTCTCCCGAGCTGCTTTCAGGATTTTCTCTTTGTCTATGAGACTCGTAAGTTTTACTATTAGATGTCGGGGTGTTGACCTATTTTTATTGATTTTGAGAGGGGTTCTCTGTGCTTCCTGGATTTTCATGCCTGTTTCCTTCCCCAAATTAGGGAAGTTCTCTGCTATAATTTGCTCCATTATACCTTCTGCCCCTCTCTCTCTTTCTTCTTCTTCTGGGATCCCAATTATTCTAATGTTGTTTCGTCTTATGGTATCGCTTATCTCTCGAATTCTGCCCTCGTGATCCAGTAGTTGTTTATCTCTCTTTTTCTCAGCTTCTTTATTTTCCATCATTTCATCTTCTATATTACTGATTCTCTCTTCTGCCTCATTTATTCTAGCAGTTAGCGCCCCCATTTTTGATTGCACCTCATTAATAGCCTTTTTGATTTCTACTTGGTTGGATTTTAGTTCTTTTACTTCTCCAGAAAGGGTTTCTCTAATAACTTCCATATTTTTTTCAAGCCCAGCTAATATCTTTAAAGTGATGATTCTGAACTCTAGATCTGACATTGTACTAATGTCCGTATTGAGTAGGTCCCTGGCAGTCGGTACTACCTCTTGTTCTTTTTGTTGAGGTGATTTTTTCCGTCTTGTCATTTTGTGCAGAGGAGAATAGATTAATGAGAGAACAAAATGCTAGCAGAGTAACAACGTCCCCAGAAAATATACTCTAAACAAATCAGAAAAAACCTGAAGCAGTGGGAAAAGAAAGGGAAAGAGAGAAAAAAGAAAAAGAAAAAAAAGAAAAAGATAAAGATAAAAACAAAAACAAACAAAACAAAACAACAACAAAAAAACCAGAATGTGATCAAATATGATCAGTGCCACACACTAGATTTGGGGTGTATTTTGGTCTTTTAGAAGAAAGTGCCTCCCAAAATTTTAAAGAAAGAAAAACTTATATATGTACAAAAATAAGGGTTGATATGATGAAGGGATGGAATATGACTGTAAAGATGGAAATTATAAAAAATTTTATAAAAGGAATTGATAAGAAGTTGTTTGAAAAAAGAAAGAAGAGGATTTAAAAAAAGAAAAAAAAAGGGAGAGGATGTGATCATGCAGGGGAACAGAAAACACCATATACTAGAGATTTAGGGTATATTTTGATCTGTTAGAAGAAACTATCTCAAAATTTTAAAGAGAGAACAACTTATATATATAAGCCAAAAATATGGGTAACTACTATGAAGGGATAGAATATGACTCTAAAAATGAAAAATAAAAATGTTTTTTTTTAAAAAAAAAGGGATTGATAAGATGTTGGTTGAAAAAGGGAAAAAGAAAAATTCAAAAAGAATAAAAAAAGAAAAAAAGACAGTTAAAAAAAAATTAACTTTGAAAGACTACAGAATCATGGTAAAAAAGCCATGAATTCTATGTGCAGTATTCCCCTAGCGCTGGAATTCTGCCGTTCTCATTGATCGGTAAACTTGGTCTTGGCTGGCTGTTCTCGCTGATCTTCTGGGGAGGGGCCTGTTGCCGTGGTTTCCAAATGTCTCTGCCAGAGGCAGAATTGCCCCGCCCTTGCCCCCTCCCGGATTAGTAATCTGCTCGGGTTTGCTCTCCGTGGCTTTTGTTCCCTGCGAGCTTTCCGTACAGTTTTGGAGGCGGAGAGTGAAAATGGCGGCCTCCCAATCTCCGCCCCAGAGGAGCCGAGAACTCGGGGCCCCGCTTCTCAGAGGGGCCCCTTTTCTCCCAGAGAAAAGCCGTCAGTCACTCCCGTCTCCCCGGCCTCCAGCCGCACTCCGTGCTCACCCGGCCTGTGACCGCGCGTTTCTATCTCTGGCACCCGACCCCGGGTGGAGTCTCCAAACCCAGCAGATCCCTGCGGTGCACTCCCGCGCGGCTCCTCCCAGGGGAGGAAGGTGAGTCTCCCCGGATCTGCCGCTTGTTGGGTCTCTGCTGGAGGAGCAGTGGCCCGACTGTGCCGCGGATCACGGTTTATGGCAACCCTGAGCTGAGAGCCCGCGCCTGGGCTCTGCCTCTGCAGCCGGCTTCCCTGCTCCGATACCTGGGAGCTCTGCCACACTCAGGCACCCCCAGTCTTTCTGTGACCCGTGGGTCCTGAGACCACACTGTCCCGGAGGATTCCACCCCCCGCTTAGCCACCAGAGTGACGACCCTCAGTGGAGCAGACTTTTAAAAGTTCCGATTTTGTGCTCCGCGGCTCTATCACTTGCCAGAAGCGGCCGACGGAGGCCCCTCCCCCGCCGTCTATCCTCCCGAATATCGCCTCGGACTCATTTCTCCGCACGTCCTACCTTCCAGAAAGTGGTCGCTTTTCTGATGAGAGAGTTGTTGCTCTTCTTTTCTTCGACCTCCTGTTGAGTTTGTAGGTGTTCAGAATGGTTTGATCCCTATCCAGCTGAATTCCTGAGAGGAGACGAAATCCAGGTCTCCTACTCCTCCGCCATCTTGCTCCGCCCCCTATAGTTGCCATTTCTTTGCTAAAATTCTCTGTTCATGACTTCCCCGCCCCTCTTTTTTTAAAAATTCAATTAGCCAACACATACATCATTAGTTTCAGATACAGTGTTTAACAATTCATCAGTTGTTCATGACTTTTATCTACCTTTTCCTCTGGATCTTTTAACATGCTAGTCATAGCTCTTTTAAAATCCCTCTCTGATAGTTCCAACATCTCTAGGGCCATCTCTAGTTTCAGTTTTGTTGCCTACTTTATGTCTGGGCAGTGGGTAAGTTTTTTCCTTGCCTCAGTTTTTCTTATGAATACCAGGTGGAAGTCTCTGAAAAAGAGCTGGTGAATGGGTACAGATTTCTTTTGTGGGAAGGACTATCAGAAATTAATGAACAATGTGAGATACACACACACACACATACTTGTATATACACCCACATGCACACACATATACCCACACAATGGAATGTCATTCAGCTTTTAGAAAAGAAGGCAGACCCGCCATTTGTGTCAACATGGATGAAGCTGGAGGACATTATGCTAAGTGAAATAATTGAAACACATGAAGGTAAGTACTATATGATTTCATGTATATGTGGAATCTATAAAATAACCAAACATATAGAAACAGAGAATAAAATAATAGTCATCAGGAGCTAGGGGGAAGGAGAAATGGGGAGATGCTGGTCAAAGGGTACAGACTTTCAGTTATGCAAAATAAGTAAGTTTTGGAGATTTACTGTACAACCAAGGGCCTATGGTTAAGAATTGTATATTTAAAAACTTACCAAGAGAATAAATCATATTTTAAGTGCTCTTATTATAAAAGGAATAAATTCAGGTGGCAGAAAGAACTTTTGAAGGTAAGCTTATAGCATTGGTAATGTTCTTAGTTTCATGGATATAACCTATCACCAAACATAATCGAGTTTCATACATTCTACAGCTTTTCATATGCCAATCATACCTCAATAAAAGTGAGTTAAAAATCATATAAAATCATACATTTAAATGTAGTTTTTAAAAAAGTTTGTCTTGAAATAAAAAACTAAAATAATGCACACTTTAGAGTTACACATTGATTTAGGCAAAATTTTATAGTATCTCATTTTAATAAATGGAGAGTTTCAGATTCGTAAGGAACCATGGCATCTTAGGCCACATGATGAACAGGTTGCAAATCTGTAACCAGTGCTCACACCTTCTGAGTGTACTTTTCACACTGCCATGCTCTCACACTTAAGAGCACCCTGGGTCTGGAGATTTAATTATTTAATTTGCAGTATGGGATCCTTCAGAGGAGTTCATTAATGTTCATAACTTTTTCAGTAAAGTAGTTAAAATGGAGTATTTTATTTTTTTCTGGAAGGGACTGACTTGTTGAAAATACCTTAGTGACTTGTGTTCTAATATCTTACGGAATTGTGTCTTGTGGCAGGTAAGTTATGATCTATCATTGTGCCCTGTATTTCCATCTGTTCCTTATTCTGGCATCACTGGGAAGTAAAGAAAAGCTGACTCATGACCCCTCTCTTCCTTTATTCATTTGCACATTTTTACCTTAACCGTTTACATTTTTGTGATACGGCAATTACATACTCATCAAAGATGGGGTGATTATGAGGATTTGTAGATGGGGCAGGTTAGTGGTTAGCTGTTTAGCTGTGTGGCTAAAGCCTCAGTGATTTCCAAAGGAAGGTAATTATTTGTAATTGCAAACTGGGTTTGGATAAAGTTGTAGAATAGGTTGAACAGAGGAAATTAGTTCCAAGAAAAAGAGAACTTATAAAAAAATCAACAAATCAATGAAAAATACAAAGAATGTATCAAAATTTAATGAGATAAGGTTAGGAATCTTTGGGGGTCTGGAAGCAGAAAATAGAAATTGCTAGTGAAGGACAGACAGTGTGTGTTGACTGGCTGTGGTTGGGGGGGGGAGCAATCTAGAGATTGTGATCATGAAATCCAGACATCCTGAAAAGTGTGGAGCCAGTGAAAAGAATACAGTTTGTATAACAGGTTCTCAACTTAACAAAAATCTTTATGTTTACAACTTGCCAACAGGATGAAATATACACTGATCTTAAAAATGGGAAATAAATTAATGAAAAATGAGAAGGCTCACAGTGGTAGGATTACTATATGCGGTCGATAGATTGCATTCACAAACAATGTAATAAAATGTTGTGTGTATGATGGTTAATTTTATGTGTCAACTTGACTAGTCTCTAGTGTTTGGTTCAACACCACTCTAGATGTTGCTGTCAAGGTATTTTTTAGATGTGATTAGCGTTTGTATCAATAGACTTTAAGGAGAGGAGATTGCCTCCGCAATGGGAGTGTGCCTCACCCAATCAGTTGAAAGCCTTAAGGAACACTGAAGTTTCCTGAGGAAGAGGGAATTCTGCCTCCAGAATGCCGTAGGATGCATGCCTATGGCATGAGCTCTTGTCTGGGTATCTAGCCTGCAGGCCTGCCCTGAAGATTTTGGAATTGTCAGCCTCCACAATGGCATGAGCCAATTCCTTAAAATGAATCTCTCTCTCTTTATATATATACCGTCTATTGGTTGTTTCTCTGGAGAACTCTGAGTAATATAATGTGGATAACTTCTTTTTAAACAATAATAAAGTAAACCCATCACCGCCTGTCACATTAAGGTAGTTTAACAGATATGCAATGAATTAGTGATTTTGTATAGAAATGATTTGGGGTTTTTGGTAACTATTAAAGTTGTAAGCAGAAATCCTTAAATTTTATGATTGGGGATTTGGGCATTTGAGCTAGTTTCCACAATTTAATTTCATATTCTGGTAGTTATATGTAATGTATTATAACTCTTTAATTGATGTTCTTGTGGAGATTTAAAATAAGCCCCCAAACTGAATGATAATGGTGGTAAGATTATCTTTTGTCACGTGGAACAAGGCCAAAGTGCTTGTTTACATTTGTCATCTGCAGAAAAGCTTCAGTTTCTAGAATTATCAGGCTGGCAATGTTCCATAAGAAGTGAAACCAGTTCAGAGAAATTAATGTAAAACACAGTCTTCACACAATGCAGGTCTTAGTGGGGTTCCTCTGCTTTTCATTTAAGTTCCACAATATTCACGGTAGTGCTAGGAATTGGAGCTGAAGCAACTTTTGGAATGTTTGAGAGAGAAATATAAACACATGCCAAAGAACACTGCCAGTGCCTTCTTATAAGGTAGCTTGGTTAAATATGAGAGACATCATAGGGATGGATTGGAAATATTGTTTATTTCCCTCCCCTCTTCCTTTGTTAAAAATTTCATATCTTGGGGCGCCTGGGTGGCTCAGTTGGTTAAGCAACTGCCTTCGGCTGAGGTCATGATCCTGGAGTCCCAGGATCGAGTCCCCCATCGGGCTCCCTGCTCAGTGGGGAGTCTGCTTCTCCCTCTGACCCTCCTCCCTCTGATGCTCTCTATCATTCTCTCTCTGTCTCAATAAATAAATTAAAAAATCCTTTAAAAAAAATTTCATATCTTGTCAGCGTGGAGTGCTTCTTATATACTTTTATCTATAACAATGATGTTTAACTTCCCTTTCTTTGTTTCTTTGTTTCTTTAACATACAGTGTTTTATTAGCATCAGGTATACAATATAGTGATTCAGCAGTTCTGTATATTACCCTGTGCTCATCAAAACAAGGACACTCCTTAATCCCTGTCATCTATTTAACCCAATCCCCCAACTGCCCTCCTCTCTGGTAACTCTCAGTTTGTTCTTTATAAGTCAAGAGTGTTTCTTGATTTGTCTGTCTCTCTCTTTTTTTCCCCTTTGCTGGTTTGGTTTGTTCCTTAAATTCCACAGATGAGTGAAATCATATGGTATTTGTCTTTGTCTGACTGACTTATTTCACTTAACATTATACTCTCCTGTCTAGGTCCATCCATGTCATTGCAAATGGCAAGATTTCATTCCTTTTTATGGCTGAGTAATAATCTAATATGTATAAATATGCACCACATCTTCTTTATCCATTCGTTAATTGATGGACATTTGGGCAGCTTCCATAGTTTGGCTGTTGTAAATAATGCTGCTATGAACATAGGGGTGCCTGTGTCCCTTTTTAAAAAGATTTTATTTATTTTTGGGAGGAATGGAGGGAGAGACAGAGTGAGTGAGAGCAAGAGAGAGGGAGACAGCGAGCATGAGTGGGTCAGAGGGAGTAGCAGACTCTGCCAAGCAGGGAGCCCGATGTGGGACTCGATCCCAGGACCCTGGGATCATGACCTGAGCCGAAGGCAGACGCTTAATGGACTGAGCAACCCAGGCGCCTGCATGTGTCCCTTTGAATTAGTGTTTTTGTACTCTTTGGGTAAATCCCCAGTAGTGTGATTGCTGGATTGTAGGGTAGTTCAAAACTTTTTGAGGAAGCTCCATACTGTTTCATACCAGTTTGCATTTCTCATTAACAGTGCACGAGTGTTCTTTTTTATCCATATCCTTGCCAACACTTGTTGTTTCTTATGTTGTTGATGTTAGCCATTCTGACAGGTATGAGGTGATATCTCATTGTGGTCTTGATTGGTATTTCCCTAATGGTAAGTGATGAACATCTTTTCATGTGTCCGTTGTCCATCTGTATGTCTTTTGAGAAATGTCTGTTCATGTCTTCTGTCCATTTTTAATTGGATTATTTGTTTTTTTGGGTGTTGAGTTTTCTAAGTTCTTTATATATTTTGGATACCAGCTCTTTATTGGATGTGTCATTTGCAAATATCTTTTCCCATTCTATTTTTGTCTTTTAGTTTTGTTGATTGTTTAAGGTTATGGACTATTGTATTTTCATTTTCATTTGTTTCCATGTACTTTTTAATTTCTTCTTTTATTTCTTGGTTGATCTATTAGTTGTTTAGTAGTATATTATTTAACATCCATATATTTGTTGGTCCTACTAGGTTTTTTCTTGTGGTTGACTTCTAGTTTCATAGTGTCATGATCAGAAAAGATGTTATGGTATGACTTGGATCTTCTTGAATGTGTTGAGACTTGTTTTGTGGCCTAATATGTGATCTGTTCTGGAGAATGTTCTGTGTGCACTTGAAAAGAATGTGTATTCTGATGTTTTAGGATGGAATGTTCTGAATATATCTGTTAAATCCATCTGTTCCAGTGTGTCATTCAAAGCCATTGTTTCTTTGTTGATTTGCTGTTTAGATGATCTGTCCACTGATGTAAGTGCGGTGTTCAAGTCCCCAACTATTATTATATAGAGTAGTTCCTTTATGTTTGTTATTGACTATTTTATGTATTTGGGTGCTCCTTGGTTGGGTACGTAAATATTTATAATTGTTATATCTTCTTTTTGGATTGTCCCCATTATTATAATACAGTGTCTTTGTTCGTCTCTTGTTATAGTCTTTGTTTTTAAAGTCTATTTTGTCCAATATAAGTATTGCTACTCTGGTTTTCTTTTGACTTCAATTTGTATGGCAGATGTTTCTTCATCCTCTCACTTTCAATCTGCAGGTGTCTTTAGGTCTAAAATGAATCTCTTGTAGGCAGCATCTAGATGGGTCTTGTTTTTTAGCCCTTTTGTCATGTTATGTTTTGTGATTGGAGTGTTCACTCCATTTACATTCAAATACCATAGTAGGTATTTTAAACAAAGCTAATTAATTAATACAAAATGTTTTCCCATTCAGCACTTTGAATAGGTCAAGCACTCCCTTCTGGTTTGGAAAGTTTCTTTTTTTTCTTATTTTTATTTTATTTATTTTTTATTATGTTCAGTTAGCCAACATATAGTACATCATTAGTTTTTGATGTAGTGTTCAAAATGAGTTGTGTATAACACCCAGTACTCATCACAACATATGCCCTCCTTAATACCCATTACCCAGCCCCTGACCACCCTCCCTTCTGTAACCCTCAGTTTGTTTCCTGGAGTCCAGAGTTTCTCATGGTTTGTCTCCCTCTCTGATTTCTTCCCATTCAGATTTCCCTCCCTTCTGCTGTGGTCCTCCATGCTACTCCTTATGTTCCACATATGAGTGAAACCATATGGTAATTGTCTTTCTCTGCTTGACTTATTTCACTTAGCATAATCCCCTCCAGTTCCATGCATATCGATGCAAATGGTGGGTATTCATCCTTTCTGATGGCTGAGTAATATCCATTGTATATATATAATTTACATATTGTATATATATACACATACCACCTCTTCTTTATCCATTCATCTGTCCATGGACATCTGGGCTCTTTCCAAAGTTTGACTATTGTGGACATTGCTGCTATGAACATTGGGGTTCATGTGCCTCTTCTTTTCACTACATCTGTATCTTTGGGATAAATACCTAGTAGTGCAATTGCTGGGTTGTAGGGTAGCTCTATTTTTAACTTCTTGAGGAACCTCCGTACTGTTTTTCAGAGTGGCTGTACCAGCTTGCATTCCCACCAACAACGTAAGAGGGTTCCCCTTTCTCCACATCCTCGCCAACATTTGTTGTTTCCTGTCTTGTTAATTTTAGTCATTCTAACTGGTATAAGGTGGTATCTCATTGTGGTTTTGATTTGTATTTCCCTGATGGCTAGTGATGTTGAACATTTTTTCATGTGTCTGTTTGTCTTGGAAAGTTTCTGCTGAAAAAAATCCTCTGCTAGCCTTATGGGTTTTCCATGCTAAAATGCCATCTTCTTTTGTCTTGCTGCTTTTAAAGTTTTTTCTTTATCACTATATTTTGCCAATTTAATTACAATATGTCTTGGTGTGGATCTTCTTTTGTTGGTTTTGCTGGGGGTTCTCTGTGCTTCCCAGCTCTGGATATCAGTTTCCTTCCTCAGATTAGGAAAGTTTTCAGCTATTATTTCTTCAAATAAAATTTCTGCCCCCCTTTTCCTCTCTTCTTCTTCTGGAACTCCTATTATATGAATATTATTACATTTGATGGCGTCACTGAGTTCTTTAAGTCTGTGCTCATTTTGCATAATTCTCTTTTTTCTCTTTTGTTCAGTTTAATTACTTTCCATTACTCTGTCTTCTAGGTCATTAATTTATTCCTCTGTTTTTTCCAGTCTGCTGTTCTTTCCATCAGATGTGTTTCCCACTTTGTTTATTGAGCCCTTTATCTCTGCTATGTTATTCCTTATCTCTGTGCTAAGGTTCCCACTGATGTCCTCCACTCTTTTTTCAAGTCCAGTGAGATCCTTATGATCATTGTTTTATTTATTTATTTATTTATTTTTATTATGTTATGTTAATCACCATACATTACATCATTAGTTTTTGATATAGTGTCCCATGATTCATTGTTTGCATATAACACCCAGTGCTCCATTCAGTATGTGCCCTCTTTAATACCCATCACCATGCTAACCCATCCCCCCTCCCTCCTCCCCTCTAGAACCCTCAGTTTGTTTCTCAGAGTCCATAGTCTCTCATAGTTCATCTCCCCCTCAGATACCCCCCCTTCATTTTTCCCTTCCTACTATCTTCTTTTTTTTTTTTAAACATATAATGCATTATTTGTTTCAGAGGTACAGATCTGTGATTCAACAGTCTTACACAATTCACAGTGCTCACCATAGCACATACCCTCCCCAATGTCTATCACACAGCCACCCCATCCCTCCCATCTCCCACCACTCCAGCAACCCTCAGTTTGTTTCCTGAGATTAAGAATTCCCCTCATATTAGTGAGGTCATATGATTGTCTTTCTCTGATTGACTTATTTCGCTCAGCATAATACCCTCCAGTTCCATCCATGTCATTGTAAATGGCAAGATTTCATTCCTTTTGATGGCTGCATAATATTCCATTGTATATATATACCACTTCTTCTTTATCCATTCATCTGTTGATGGACATCTTGGCTCTTTCCACAGTTTGGCTATTGTGGACATTGCTGCTATAAACATCGGGGTGCATGTACCCCTTCAGATCCTTACCTTTGTATCTTTGGGGTAAACACCCAGTAGTGCAATTGCTGGATCGTATGGTAGCTCTATTTTCAACTTTTTGAGGAACCTCCATACTGTTTTCCAGAGTGGCTGCCCCAGCTTGCATTCCCACCAATAGTGTAGGAGGGTTCCCCTTTCTCCACATCCCCGCCAACATCTGTCGTTTCCTGACTTGTTAATTTTAGCCATTCTGACTGGTGTGAGGTGATATCTCATTGAGGTTTTGATTTGGATTTCCCTGATGCTGAGCGATGCTGAACACTTTTTAATGTGTCTCTTGGCCATTTGGATGTCTTCTTTGAAAAATGTCTGTTCATGTCTTCTGCCATTCCTTTTTTTTTTTTTAAGATTTTATTTATTTATTTGACAGAGAGATAGAGAGAGAGCACAGATAGTCAGAGTGGCAGGCAGAGGGAGAGGGAGAAGCAGGCTCTCCGCTGAGCAGTGATCCTGATGTGGGGCTCGATTCCAGGGCCCTGGGATCATGACCTGAGCTGAAGGCAGACACTTAACCGACTGAGCCACTCAGGCACCCCTCTTCTGCCCATTTCTTGATTGGATCATTTGTTCTTTGGGTGTTGAGTTTAAGAAGTTCTTTATAGATTTTGGATACTAGCCCTTTACCTGATATGCCATTTGCAAATATCTTCTCCCATTCTGTCAGTTGTCTTTTGGTTTTGTTGACTGTTTCTTTTGCTGTGCAAAAGCTTTTTATCTTGATGAAGTCCCAGTAGTTCATTTTTGCCCTTGCTTCCCTTGCCTTTGGTGATGTTTCTAGGAAGAAGTTGCTGTGGCTGAGGTCGAAGAGGTTGCTGCCTGTGTTCTCCTTTAGGATTCTGATGGACTCCTGTCTCACATTTAGGTCTTTCAACCATTTTGAGTTTATCTTTGTGTGTGGTGTAAGGAAATGGTCCAGTTTCATTCTTCTGCATGTGGCTGTCCAATTTTCCCAACACCGTTTGTTGAAGAGACTGTCTTTTTTCCATTGGACATTCTTTCCTGCTTTGTTGAAGATGAGTTGACCATAGAGTTGAGGGTCCATTTCTGGGCTCTCTATTCTGTTCCACTGATCTATGTGTCTGTTTTTGTGCCAGTACCATACTGTCTTGATGATGACAGCTTTGTAATAGAGCTTGAAGTCCGAAATTGTGATGGCACCAGCTTTGCTTTTCTTTTTCAACATTCCTCTGGCTATGTGGGGTCTTTTCTGGTTCCATACAAATTTTAGGATTATTTGTTCCATTTCTTTGAAAAAAGTGGATGGTATTTTGATGGGGATTGCATTGAATGTGTAGATTGCTCTAGGTAGCATTGACATCTTCACAATATTTGTTCTTCCAATCCATGAGCACGGAACGTTTTTTCCATTTCTTTGTGTCTTCCTCAATTTCTTTCATGAGTATTTTATAGTTTTCTGAGTACAGATCCTTTGCCTCTTTGGTTAGATTTATTCCTAGGTATCTTATGGGTTTGGGTGTGATTGTAAATGGGATCGACTCCTTAATTTCTCTTTCTTCTTTCTTGTTGTTGGTGTATAGGAATGCCAGTGATTTCTGTGCATTGATTTTATATCCTGCCACTATACTGAATTCCTGTATGAGTTCTAGCAGTTTTGGGGTGGAGTCTTTTGGGTTTTCCACATAAAGAGATGAAGAAGGACACTATATCCTACATAAAGGGTTTATCCAACAAGAAGATCTAACAACTGTAAATATCTATGCCCTTAACATGGGAGCAGCCAATTACATAAGCCAATTAATAACAAAAGCAAAGAAACACATCGACAACAATACAGTAATAGTAGGGGACTTTAACACCCCCCTCACTGAAATGGACAGATCATCTAAGCAAAAGATCAACAAGGAAATAAAGACTTTAAATGACACTGGACCAAATGGACTTCACAGATCTACTCAGAACATTCCATCCCAAAGCAGCAGAATACACATTCTTCTCTAGTGCCCATGGAACATTCTCCAGAATAGATCACATCCTAGGTCACAAATCAGGTCTCAACCAGTACCAGAAGATTGGGATCATTCCCTGCGTATTTTCAGACCACAATGCTTTGAAACTAGAATTCAATCACAAGAGGAAAGTCGGAAAGAACTCAAATACGTGGAGGCTCAAGAGCATCCTACTAAAGAATGAATAGGTCAACCAGGGAATTAAAGAAGATTTAAAAAAAAATTCATGGAAACAAATGAAAATGAAAACACAACTGTTCAAATCTTTGGGATGCAGCAAAGGCAGTTCTAAGAGGAAAGTATATAGCAATACGAGCCTTTCTCAAGAAACAGGAAAGGTCTCAAATACACAACCTAACCCTATACCTAAAGGAGCTGGAGAAAGAACAGCAAATAAAGTCTAAACCCAGCAGGAGAGGAGAGATAATAAAGATCAGAGCAGAAATCAATGAAATAGAAACCAAAAGAACAGTAGAACAGATCAACGAAACTAGGAGCTGGTTCTTTGAAAGAATTAACAAGATTGATAAACCCCTGGCCAGACTTATCAAAAAGAAAAGAGAAATGACCCAAATAAATAAAATCATGAATGAAAGAGGAGAGATCACAAGCAACACCAAAGAAATACAAACAATTATAAGAACATATTATGAGCAACTCTATGCCAGCAAATTAGATAATCTGGAAGAAATGGATGCATTCCTAGAGATGTATCAACTACCAAAACTGAACCAGGAAGAAATTGAAAACCTGAACAGACCTATAACCAGGAAATTGAAGCAGTCATCAAAAATCTCCCAACAAACAAAAGCCCAGGGCCAGATGGCTTCCTAGGGGAATTCTACCAAACATTTAAAGAAGAATTAATACCTATTCTTCTGAAACTGTTCAAAAAAATAGAAATGGAAGGAAAACTTCCAAACTCGTTTTATGAGGCCACCATTACCTTGATCCCAAAACCAGACAAAGACCCCATCAAAATGGAGAATTACAGACCAATATCCTTGATGAACATGGATGCAAAAATTCTCATCAAAATACTAGCCAATAGGATCCAACAGTACATTAAAAGGATTATTCACCACGACCAAGTGGGATTTATCCCTGGGTTGCAAGGTTGGTTCAACATCCGCAAATCAATCAATGTGATACAATACATTAATAAAAGAAAGAACAAGAACCATATCCTCTCAATAGATGCAGAAAAAGCATTTGACAAAGTATAGCATCCTTTCTTTATCAAAACTCTTCAGAGTATAGGGATAGAGGGTACATACCTCAATATCATAAAAGCCATCTATGAAAAACCCACAGTGAATATCATTCTCAATGGGGAAAAACTGAGAGCTTTCCTCCTATGATCATTGCTTAAATTCTCCATCAGGTGTGTTACTTAGATCTCTTTCATTTAGATCCCTGGCCGTAGCCTTGTCCTCTTCTTTCATTTGGGATACATTTCTCGGTCTTCTCATTCTGTTTAAGTCTCTGTGCCTGTTTCTCTCTTTTAGGAAAGTCAGATGTGTCTCCTGTTCTTGAGGGTAACGGCCTTGTGTAGAAGAAAGTCTTGTAGTGCCCTGCTATATGATGTCCTCTATTCCCCAGGGCCTGGTGCTTCCGGGAGTGTCTCCAGTGTGGGCTGCATGTGCTCTGTTCCTTTCTCCTGGCTGCTTTATTCTTCAGGCCACTCATCTGCAGAGGCTCTCTTTGCCTGTTGTGGGCACTGTTCGGCCCTTGGCCTGAATGTGACGCCTTTTAAGTACGTATGCTCTGGTCTGTTTGTGAAATGAGACCTGTAGCTACCCCTGAAGGAATTGAGGCTCCACAAAACTCCCATGTTGGGAGTTGCAATGTTGGCAGGTGTTTGGGTTGGTGTTCTGGGGAGGGGGCCTGCTGTGCTGGGACTGAGGTAAGTGTGACTGAGAAGGGTGGTTTCTCCCAAGCATGGTGGGGCAGGGCTTAGTGTCAGCAAGTTAGGTAGCGAATGTCCCCACCCACAGGTGGCACTGTGTTTATGCTGAGGGGCACAAGAGGGAAATGGCGTCTGCCAGTTCCTTTGTTTCCGGAGGGGTCTCTTTATGAACACGGTCTCTCTGAGACAGCTCTAAGATGAGTGAATAACCTCCCCTCTGTTTCCATGCTGTGTGTCCAGGACTGTTTGCCTGCCTTCTCTCCAAGAATAGTGCAGGCCCTCTGTGCTCTATCCCAGCCAAGCCAGCTGTCCTTTAAAACTCCAGGCTTTAACCCTGCTGGTTGCCAGAAGTCATGAAATTTGACCCCTCTTGCTTTCCAAGCCACTGCTATGGGGATTCACTTTCGTCGTGTGTTGCCCTGTGTGTTAGTCTGTCTCTCGTTTTTCTCCATGACCACGGTTTGCTCCCCACAGCAGTGGCCACAATCCACAAACCAGGCCCAGACATTTTACACTGTGTTAGTCACAGAGCTGAGATTAGAACCTCCACATTTTTGGACTATTGGTTTAATACCTTGTCTCTAATGTCTCAAAGATGAAATTCATACTTTAAAAACATTCTGGCAGAGTGTGTTTCTCTATGTTGTCATTTAATTCAGCACAATGTCCTTTTATGATTGCTATATTGTGTCACAATTAACACAAAATATCAGAATTTCATTTCAACAGATGAAGATCCTTAACTATGAAATAAAAATAATTTAGGTCATTCCAGGCAGATTTTTAATAAAAACTACCCCCTACCAAACTGGATTTCTAGAAAATGCAGCCTACCTCTTTTTTCAAAGAGAAATGCCAGAATTATCTTCTGTTCATACACTAACTAAGGGCCTATTTTCTTTAGGTTATTTTTCCTGCTTTCTGATTTACTTCACCCTGGGCTAGACCAGGTAGGCATTAGTTCTTGGGTGTCTAAACATCTGGAACCAACCGCTGCTCTCGCTAATAAGGCTGAGGGCTACTCTCAGGTGTTAGAGGTTAGAACATAATATCCATCCTTTCCTGCAGGCATTTCTTACCATGGTGTCTTATACTTAGAGTGAAATATATCCATGAATATTTGTTTAGTTAACTACCTGTTCCCATTTTCTTAAAAAAATGTCAAAGCAATCGAAATTACAGGCAAGTCCCCCACATTATTTATTTATGTCAAAAAAAATTCACTATTGTATTACTGATGAAAAGATGTTATTCTACTGCGGCTGTCAAAGTCAGGTATGCAAATGGAGAGAGATTGAGGTTCCTGTGGCATATAGTACATTGAGTGTCAGAAACATGTTTATTAATATTTATGTACATAGTTAATGTCCTCTTGATTTTGCAGCCTACTTTCCCTCTCCTTGTATATGTACAAGTTGTTTCTGTATCCAGAGGAACTGTATGGCATTTGCTTGGAAATTAAACAGCCCATAGATTTAAGGATCTCTACTTTTTTCCCTCAGAAATATTAATATTCTATCAGACAGATTCTTTCTAGAGCAACTTGAAGGGTTTAGTAAACATAATTGAGCAATCAATAGAAAAGTTTAAAAATGTTGTCTGTATCTTACTGTTTTACATCCCTTAATGAAATTTAAATGTTTGGTGCTGCATATTGAAATCCATTGATGGGGTATACCATTTTTTCGGTTATATATAACTTTGGGAGCTTATTAAATAATAATTGGTCATATTAAATACTAGCACCAGCTAAGCCTGTAATTCTGAAACCAGCTTTATTTCTGCCTTATTTCTTAAAACTGTGGTTATTACAGAACTGCAAACTTGAGAAATAACATTATTATTTACTTTTTAATATGCTACCTCTTTCTAAAAATTATCTGTGGCATCTTTACTGAGATATAGGATAAATTAAGCATGCTGCAGTGCTTAGGGGAAAGGACCAACGGCATGTTTGTGCCCAATTCAGGTTTTCAGTTGGTATTGTCTCAATTTCTTCTCAATGTATGAGCTACTTTGGATTTAATATAAATAAAGCTCTGGGTCCATTTTTCACTTTGCTGCAATTACTGTAGTATTTCTCTAACAATAATGTTGCACTTAAGGGTTAACAAAACTGGGCCTTTAATCAGCGATTTAGGTCAGGGAAAGTAAACAATATCAATATATGGTTTAAATATTTATTATATAAAAGAGACCTAAATTATTCTGGGGATCAGAAGGGGAACACTAAACACTAAACTAAACTTGTCCTCTATCCCTCAAGATACAAAAAGTTGAATTTTTCCAGCAAGAAATAGGGCCTTCTGCAGGGGAGATGATTAGCCAAGAAGAGGGATGAAAATGATAAAATGGGAGGGTGAGATAGAGAATGTGTTCCCCAGTTAGTACAAAAAGGTATGACCCTTCTAAAATTTTCATTTGAAGATTCAAAATGCTATCTGAATTCACTGATTTAGAGGAGGCTCTGGGGTGGGGCCAGAGGGAGAGATTTTTATACATATATGAGTTATAATGTTGCATCTTTTAAAACTGTCTCTAAAATAGTCATTAGTTGTCCCAACATTTATTACACCCTCATGGGATGCAGTCTGCTAGACACTGGGAAGAGAAAGATGAATTTGATCTGCCCTGAGCTGAGGGGCTTGCAACTTGCAGGGGAGGACCGTGGCTAGACAAGGGGTAATCACAATCTGGCGTGATTTTCTGGCAGCCTGAGTACTGACTGGTCTGTTGAAATAGAGAAGGCAACGCTTTTTTTCTTTCAAGATAAAAAAAAAATGGGAATTGGAAATGTAATATTGTCTCAGGAACTGGTTAGAGGAAGCTAGATTCAAAGAATTAGAGCTCAAAAAGCGAGATTTAATTTTTGCCTTTAACTTAGTTTTGTGTGATTGACAAGGAGTTTTGCCCTTCTAAACGGAGAGAGGAATGTGTCAAATGAAGACCAGTTTCTATGTCAGGGGCTATGACTTGCCATTTTTAGAGCTGTTTTCCTTTGCCTGAATTGAGAGTTTTGAGAATAATGAATCAAAGCTTGATTTTATTATCATTATATTTTAGGTATGAAATGTCAATGTAATTAGAGTACATGGAGTGAAACTACTTTTTGGCTTATGGAATGAGACAGTTTGTTTTGCTTATCAACATTGAACTAGCCAGACAGCTTAGACATTAGTATGTTTGTTTGTTTATTTATTTATTTATTTTATTTTTTAGATTTTATTTACTTATTTGAGAGAGAGCACATGAGAGGGGGGAGGGTCAGAGGGAGAAGCAGACTCCCTGCTGAACAGGGAGCCCGATGCAGGACTCGATTCCGGGACTCCAGGATCATGACCTGAGCCGAAGGCAGTCGCTTAACCAACTGAGCCACCCAGGCGCCCTGGTATATTTATTTTATTTATACTTTTCCTGCTTTCTTAAACATTGAGTTTCATGTTACTTATGTTACTTTAAAAAATAAAAATTGTATATATTATTTAATTTTTCTCAGTTTTATTAAATTTATCTCAAAGGGAAAATAAGAGGAAGTAAAATCATCAAAAGCCCAAGTTTTGGAATGATACCCAGATTTAAAGTGTAGCTCCCTTAATTCCTAGCTTTGTCCTGAGAAAAATCATGTCTCTTACTTCAAGGTTTTTTAATTTATTTTATTTTTTAACATGGAATTTTAAAAGTCTATACCTCATGGATTGTTAATGGAGAATTAAGGCAAAGTTTGCAGCTGTGCCCATCAAAAATAATCACATAGTAAGTACTAGTTTTTAATAACACAATAATACCAGCATTGTTAGCTTGATAGATTGATGGAGGGAGGGAGAGAGAGTGAAAGAGAGAAATGATAGTGTTTGAAGATCTGAAAGATATAGAGGGTAGTTTTTTCCCTTGTGATAAAAAATGTACTCTTTATTCTGATATTTCCCCGTAGTAGTTAGTCATTATAGCTAACACGTGTCCTGGTGATTTTCCCTTGAGAATTTAGGCTGTGGAACAAGATCCTGGTTATTTCATTGTCTTCTGGGTCACCTCAGCTCCAGCTCTGCAGTCTTGACCTGGGTCCTACTCTAAGTGCTAAACCTGCCGCCCTCTTTTCCCTTCCTCCAGGTCAGGGCACTGATAGGGACCATCACAGGGTGCCCAGGCCTCCAATTCCCAGGTAGCCTGAACCTCACAGTAAGTAGCATTTCACTGAGAACAGTCTTTGCTCTTCCTTGTAGGACAAGAAAATGTTTTAGGAATCACTGTATTGTTGCATCTTTTTTTGCCAAACTTTCTGCAACTTCAGCATACATGCAGAAGATTTTTTCCCCCCTTTCTTTGGTCTTCTGTGAAAAATCTAATACTCAAATCACTGCTGCTGTCCGCTTAAAAGAAATAGCGATTACAGTGTGCAGTCACCTTTAGATTCTGGCTTCCTGGAGGTGATCAAGAATTTCGTGAGCAGATTGATCTCATTTGTAGCTTGAAATTGGCCAGAGTAGGAGTATTTACACATGATCAACAAATGCTACAATCAGCTCCTTCCCTACCCACCTAGAACTGGTTAGTGTAGGACCTCTGACACCGGTATTCTCACATTTCAGGCTGGTGTAGTGATGCATAAAATGCCTTCCTCATCTTACTTTTCTTTCTTTCTTTCTTTCTTTCTTTCTTTTTTTTACTTTTAGAGAAAGAGCTCATGCACTAGAGAGAGAGAGAGAGAGAGAGAGAGAAATCAGGGGAGGGGCAAGGGAAGGGGGGGAGAGAGAGAATCATAAGCAGCCTCCACACCTAGTGTGAGCCCGATGCGGGGCTCAATCTCACAACCCAGAGATCAGGACCTGAGCTGAAATCAAGAGTCAAATACTCAACTGACTGAGCCATCCAGGTGCCCCACCTTCCTCATTTTAAAAAAGAAAAATTCTGTAAAAATCCTAAATTTTCTTTCTGTTGATCTCACCTTTAGCCTTATCAGCCACTCCCATGGCAAAGAGCTGCCATCTTATTTTATATCTCAAGGTATAATAGACTGAGTGTATGCTGGCATTTATAAAATCCAGTACATTTACTTCACTACAACCCAAAGCAGACCATGACTATTCTAGTCCCCACAGGATGTGAGGCACCAAGGGAGGAAGGTATTAGTATATTTAGACCACTTTTCTTAAGTAAAAGTAAACATTGCAGCAAAGATTTGATTTAATTTATATGAAAATCCTTAAAGTTAATGAATATTATAACCCCAATATAAGCCATATGTTTATTTCTGTTAATTTATTATAACATAAAGTCTTATTTTGAGCATAATGTTAAACAAAACTTCTCTGGGGCCATGGTATGGATAGGACTCTCAAGATTCCAGTTTAGTGGATTCTTGTTATGATGGGTGCTCTCTCTTACCGCTGATGCTGAATTCCCCAAAGTGTCCCCATTTAGGGAGATATTTTAGAACATTTGTCTTCTGTTCTTCCATGACTGTTGGCTCCAGCTCTGGAGAATGCCCCTGGAAAAAGAATCGTCTGACTGAGGTAGGCTTCACAATATCCTTGAGTCATGATGATTTGATTTGAAGTTTAAATGTAAATGAAGCACTTGTATTCTGAGTCTCATTTTGTGATATTGAAGTTTGCACAAAAATGATTTACAAATAGTAGTCCCTTGTTTTACTCTAAGACAGCTTGATACTTATTGAATAGCAACAGTTATTCAAGTGATTGTAAAACCTTGAAATGACTTTATAGAAGTCACCTTGAGTAAAGCAAAGATCATAGGATTTTTTTTTCCCTACAAAAATTCGGTGCTAACCTAGTGACTTTCTCTGATCTACTGGGGGGACACTGGCCATTAGAAAAAATCCTAGTTCTTTCCTTTTAAAACTCACAAAGACAAGGTACTTGTTAATATAAAGTATTGAAAGCTGTTACCCTAGGCTCCTTTAGGAACTCATCCTTGACTCTGATGAAAAAAAAAAACAGGGAGGTGTGTCATTAATAGGCACAATTGCAAAATGTTAGAAGACAGATGTCTTTATATTCAGTTCTTATTCAAAGGATAGCTGTGTTTATGTACTTCTCTTTCTCTGTGTTCAGTTATACAAAGGGAGGGCTTGAATGGAAACTGTGTAGGGCATACTCAAAACAGGAGCGGAGCCATGTGATTAAACTTTAGAGGGTAAATGCTTTGAATCAGACGTTTCCTTTTTATTCAGTTTCACTATACTTTGTCATTCAACTTGATGCTTTCTTGTACTTTCAGATTGGGGATGATTGCTGAAGCACTGTTTCATTCTTTCCATGAGTGTCTTAAAAGACTTTTGCACTAAGACTAAATGTGTTACTTGCAGCAACAGGTTTTTGTCACAAAAACATTTTTGTGGAGATCGAGCTAATGGTGGTTTTCTAATCTATTCAAGCAGTTATCGAGCATTTAATGATTTGGCATGGGAATTAGGCATGAGATTGTAAGAAACTCAATTAACTCCTTACTGGAAAAAGTAGAGAGGGACAGATTAAGGAAATTGACACTTGAGTAAAGAGTTTACCATGATTTGGACAAGAAAATCCTGAATATTTATTTTATACACACTATTATTAAAGCTCTGCCTGAGAACAATAATATTGCAAATGGTCTTGAAAGGCTAATAATTCAACATTTGTATAATCCAAATGGAGGCAGATGCTCCAAGATCAACCAAACAAATGATTCTAAATTGACAAGCACCAAACAGACTTAAGGTGCAAAATAAATGAACTATGTGGATAATTGCAGCTTCCATCTAATTTATTCAGATACATATATGGATTTTTTTTTGTCAGAAAAATTTCTAATGACCAGAAACTTTTGAAAGTCTTTATTTTCCATGGAGCTTGGTGTATTCATTTACATAAATTTTTTGGGCCATTTGTTTTGAATGCCTTATGACCCATGTTAGGCTTTGGTGAAGTTAGAAGGTAAGAAAAAAGAAATAATAAAATGGTACCCCTTATTAAAGGATGTATAATGTAATATGGAAGAACAGAACGTCATAATTACAGATATATATTTGTATATCTTTCTCTCTATATATAGAATTAAAATTCCTAATGGAGAAAGGATATTAAAGAATGTGGATGGTCAGAGTAACTCATATATTCTGGAAGACAAGAAATTTGGAGAATCCAGAGTTTGCTGTAGTCTAGATGGTGAGGATTTTAGACCTATGATTTGAGGCTTGGGAGGTTGAGAAGATAACCATGTAGGCAGTTTCAAAATCTACAAAGAGGAGCTTCACATGAGCTGACTGCAGCCAGATGAGAGTAGCTAGGTGATTTTTCCAAGACACTGCCTCCCACGTCCTTCTTATTCTTTTCCAGTTTATTTCTGGTAATTTACAAAGAAGTGTTTTAATCATTAGGTGGGAGAAAATTAGTTGAAGGACTGGGATTGTCATTAATAGCTCTATTTTTATTTTCTCATTGGTCAGCTTATATTCTTGAATAAAATTCTCCATAGTAATCTAATTAAAAATCCCTTTAATGGGGAGCTTGGGTGGCTCAGTTGGTTAAACGTCCGACTCTTGATTTCGGCTCAGGTCATGATCTCAGGGTTGTGATATCAGGCTCTGCACTGGGCATGGAGCCTGCTTAAGATTCTCTCTCTCTCCCTCTCCCTCTGCCTTTATCCCTCTCCCCTTTCTAAAAAAATAAAAAAAATTTAAAAATGCCCTTAGTTTCCATCTGTGAGCTAAGATTCAGGGCTATGCATGGAAAAAACAGTCTCAGCTTTTGACCTTGTGGAGCAGACAGTTGTGGGGAAGACAGATATTGAATGATTGTAAAGAATGCTCCAAGAGAGGGTTTGCAGAGGGAATGAGAACACTATGAAAGGGTAGCTACTGTGGTCAGCAAAGACCTCCCCAAGGAAGTAAAACTTAAATAGGTCTATGAATGCAATTGAGTAACCTTCATAAATCATTTTCCAAGCACCTACTCAGTACAGTAGATATGAATTTAGAGGTAATTAGGGACTTGAATCATGTATGTGATTCTGAAATCAAAGATTTAGAGCCTTCTAAAACTTATTCTTTCCAATTCTGAATCAGAGAGTTGACATCTAGAAGAGTGCAGTTAATGAAAATGGGGTTGGGGGGCATTTCAGATGAAATATTCTCTGACCTTTATTATTTTTAATGAAATAAGAAGCAGCATTTCTTTTCAGCTGCTCCCCTCTGAGAATTTGCATTGAAGCACAATAATACAATTATTTTTTTGTGAAAAAGAATAGTCTGCCCTGCTGAGAAGACATAGCAGCTCTTGTCCTGAAAGGCCATTATGGATTATATATTGTTCACCTAACGTTGGGATACTTCATGATTATATATTATGATTTAAGTATAAATTAACTTTGGAAGAACAAAAAATAATTTTCTGTTATTGAAGTTGAAAATCCAAAAGTAGGCATGTTCCTTCTCTCTCTCTTATTCTCTCCATCCCTCATTATTCATGGAAAACTTCTGTGTATACACTTTCATACATGCATATAATAACAATAAGCTTACAAATTAATTGCACATTTACTTACTTTTTTTAACGTATTTTTATCTTTGCTCCTCATTGCCTATGCAAATGTTGGCATGTTAATTAATTTAATTGATTAGTTAATTTATTCCTCATTTTTCACATCTGTAAAATGGGGATGAAATTATTAAATAATGTAAAGTACCCGGAGCAGTGCTGGCACACATTTAGAATTCAGCACATGTTAGCTATTGCTATTATGGCAGTCCATTATGAGAGAGAGAGTTGATTTTGTTGAAAATCAAATTGCTAAAATGAAGGACCTTTTGGTTGGAGTTAATCTCTGTAAAGGAATGATAGGTTGGTAGAGAACTATTGGGGAGATTTGCAAATGATTTAACTCATTGCAGCTTATGGTAATGTTGGGAGTCTAGAGGGTTGTGCCATCCTTAATTCCTCCAACCACCATTGCTGCCCCTATCTAATAAGTCACTGAATCCTGGCTTTGTACTTCCTTAATTTCTCTGTAGTCCTGTATTTCTCCATGCCCCAGTCCAAGCCACCAGCACTACTTTGGCTTAGTCATTGCTATAGCCTCTGGACTCTTACAGCCACACCTGGCCCCATCATTCTTCACAGTGTGGCCAGGATGCTCTTGTACAAATGCAATTCTAAGTATGTTAAATCCCCTTTTAAACCTACTCTATTTATATGCATTCAGTGGCCTTCTGTTACCTTTAAGAACAAATCCAAAATCTTTTAAATGGCCTATAAAGATTCTGTGAGATCTTAGAAACCATTTCTTCTCAGACTTCATTTTTTATCTCTAACTTCTTCTGGCCCTTCTTAGTATCTCAAGTTTATCATTTCTCATACCCCAGGAACATTGCACGTGCTTGCTACCTTCTGTCTGGAACTTCTCATGCTCCTCCTGGCATTGGTCACTTATGACTTAGGGCTCAGTGTAAGCATCACCCTTTCATGTGAGAGCTCATTTCTGACCTCCTAGATATGATTTATTCACTCTGCATTTTTTAGCCTAAACCTTAATTTTCATAAGCTCTATATGGATGCCACAAGTAGTCTCTGTTGTTAAGGCTTTAGGTATAGCAGATCCTGCTATCTTGTGTTGTATTAGGAAGACCAAAGAATATGTCATGCAAATAATAATGGTCAGTTGCCTTTTCCTCTTGTCTACCAGCAGAGTAGGTGATCATTTCATACAGTTCTGCTTATGTTGTCAAACTACAAGAATAATGAGAATGTTATATGCTCACTAAATCATTTATTTGTTCATATATTTTATATTGATAACTTAAAATAATTACTACATTCTTATTGAGTGCCCAGTCCTGTGTGACACAGTACTGACCAAGATGGAGGCACGGCCTCTCTCTTCAGGAAGCTCATATTTTAATGGGAAGTCAGACAGTAAAACAAATAGTGGAGATAAGTGGACATCCTGAAATATCAGGGAAGTGCATGGGGGCTCTGGGGTGCATGACGAGGTAGGTAGTGAGAAGATCCCATGGAGCTTAGTGAACAGGCTGTTCAGAGCAAGGTTGTTAGAGTCAGAATGTAGAGACCTACTCTGATATTTGCTTCCTTTGTGACTGTGGAAAATTATTTAATCTCTAAGCTTCAGTATCCACATCTCTAAAAATGGAGAGCTTGGTATTTTCCTCGAGACATTGGTGTGGAAATAAAATGAGATAATTCATGTAAATCGTCTATCATAGATGAAGCATGTAGAAAGTTCAGTAAATAATAGTGCTGATATTATTTTCTTGTATCTTGAATCATGATTCAAATATCATGACTATTTCTATATATGATTAACTGCTTTTAAAACACTTTAATGGCTTTATAATGTCATCATATAAGATGGCTACCATTTTTAAAATTTCTCTGTTTAAATATTTCCTCTTTTTTTGAACTATTACAAAAAAATGCTTTGCTAAAATATTTTTGTATAGGATGTCAGCAAAATGTTGCAGGAAGGACATTGGAAAATTTACCCCTCCATAAAAGCAGGAAAATATCTAGCAAAAGTTGTCAGAATCAAAATTTTCACAATCCCGGAGGTTAAACCAAACGTTTGCTGCAACCTGGGGAGAATTTATTCAAGAAAAGTTACTTAATATTGATAGGAATAGTGAGCTTTGTGGCATTTTAGCTTTCCTTAGCCTCATCTATTTCTCTCTAGCTCGCTGGTACCCTTGACAAATAACAGCCAATATTCCTTGTAATAAAGTTTGTAGAACCAAGCTAGAGCTCTTTCAGAATCTCATTCCCAAAGAGTTGCCATCATTTGGCTTTTTGGTGGTTCCCTGGAAGACATCATTTGAAATGTAGCCTTTGACCTGAAATTTGCTGTCACAGTTCTGGAGGCTAGAAGTCCAAAATCAAGGTGTTAGCAGAGTTGGTTCCTTTAATAACAGACTGTGAGGGAAGGATCTGTTCCAGGCTCCTCTACTTGGCTTGTATACGACTCTCTTCTCTCTTAGTTTCTTTGCATCATTTTTTCTTTTATGTGTGTCTGTGTCCAAATTTTGCTTCTTATAAGTACACCAGTGAAATAGGAAGAGGGCCCACACAGAAGACCTCATTTTAACTTGATTAACTAGCACGAGAAAGAAAGGACCTTATTTCCCATTGAATCTCCTACGTCTTGCTCACTGTTCTGGTTTTGGGCTAGTTTTTCCTCCCTGAAGCATCCACTGACAGGCTGGCCATTCTGGGGTCATGTGTGAGGTCAGCTGGTCTAAATATGTCAGCAGAAAGTTGGGAAGGGTGTTCCCCGAGGTTGAATATAGAGCAGCAACACAGATGGAGAACAACAATGCAACAAATAATAACCGAAGACCTAAGAAATGAGGAGGTATACTCTATAATAATAAAAGATGCAAATCATAAGGAATATCTAGTTATACAGTGTGCCAAATAGCAGCAACATGCAGCTAGTAATAAATTAAGATTAAGACATAATAGAAATAAGGGTTAAAAAATAAAAATAAGGGATGTCTGGGTGGCTCAATCAGTTAAGCATCTGCCTTCAGCTCAGGTCATGATCCCAGGGTCCTCTGGGATCAAGTCCTGCATCAGGCTCCTTGCTCAGCAGGGAGCTCACTTCTCCCTCTGCCTGCCACTCCCCCTGCTTGTGTGCACTCTCTCTCTCTCTGACAAATAAATAAAATCTTAAAAAAAAATACAGATAAGAAAACAGTAGAAATAGAAAACCGCTAAGGTGTGGAACCATTATGTAATGCAAGAGTGTAATGGAATTACTGGAAGCATTTGCTTTAAACTCAGAAATGTGTAGGGCACCTGGGTGGCTCAGTCGGTTAAGCGTCAGCCTTCGGCTCAGGTCATGGTCCCAGGGCCCAGGGATTAAGACCCGCATCAGGCTCCCAGCTCGGCGGGAAGGCTGCTTCTCCCTCTCTCACTCCCTCTGCTTGTGTTCCCTCTCGCTCTGTGTCTCTCTCTGTCAAATAAATAAATAAAATCTTTAAAAATAAAAAAATAAAAAAACCCCTCAGAAATGTGGCATTCCTGTCATGTATTATATGCTCCAAGTTAATGTTTACGTGGAGACCCTAATTCATACACTAAGACAACGAAAATATAAACATGCATGATATTTCTTTGCTGGAAAAAAATGTTGTATGAGGCTATATAACTGAAGCCAAAATAATTCTCTGTCCCTTGTTAAACAATACTGGGTCTAAGCAAAAGTAACTTTGTTGCATGTTCCAGAAATACCTGCTCCTGGAAGAAAGGCTGAAATAGCCAAAGAGTTTACTTATCAAAATTAAGCCTACCCCAGACAACTCCCTTCAGGACTTTTTCCTGTTATGTTCCCCAAACTGCATAAACGCAGCTCACTCCCAGCACTTCTTGACCTCATATGACCTTAAAATCACCCAGCCCAGGGGTACCTGGGTGGCTCCAGTTGGTTAAGCATCTGACTTCAGCTCAGGTCATGGTCTGGGGTGTGGAGCCCTGTTCAGCAGGGGGTCTGCTTCTCCTTGGCCCTCTGCCCCTCCCCTCCCCTCATGCACCCACTTTCTCTCTTTCAAATAAATAAAATCTTTAAAAAAAATCACCCAGCCCAGGCCCTAGGATCCTGTAAATATCTTTCCTTGAAAGGCCACACATTGTATGATCCCATTTATATGAACGTTAGAGAAGAGGTGAATTTATAGTGATAGAAAATACTTTAATCTTTGAATAGGCCTAGTAGGGTTGGAGGGAAATGGGGAGTGATTGCTAATGGATGCATACCAACGTTCTTTTTGGGATAATGAAAATTTCCTCGAATTATTTGTACTGATGGTTGTATAATTCTGTGAAGATACTAAAAACCACTGAATAAATATAAATGGATGAATTATATGGCATGTCAATAAAGCTGTTGTTATACATTAAAAAACATGTAAATAGATGGAATTGGAAGGCTGAGCAAAAATATACATTTGGGAAATTAATTTTTGTTATTCATTTTTTAACAATTATTTATGGATGCCTCTTTATTCTGTTAACGATTCTAGATTCTGTGGGTATAGGGATGAACAGGACAGCAAAATTCCCTGTGATCATGGGCCTACATACCGGACAAAAACATGTGAAGTCTGTATGTTAGCAGATTATGTGTACCTGGTATTCATCCTCCAGAGTCTGTGTTAAGATGTACAGAACATAAAAAACAACCCCAACAAAACAATGACCACAATATTATACATTATGGGTTAAAAAATCATAAGCTGGTTGAATCAGAATTTATAACTGCATTTCTGGTCAGTGCATCTATTCATGGATAGATGGATAAAGATTCAGATTATTGTGTACTTTGAAAGGGTGAATTTTATTGCATGTGAAGTCTAAATTTAAAAAATGTTTAAAAGTATACACACACATATATGCATACATCCATGCATAAATCTTGGCCCATGTTTTCTTAAGATTCAACTGGAATGAATTTTTTAAAGGTTCTTCATATATAATGGGAAATTTCTTTAATTTTTGTTATGTGAATGCCTATAATCAAATCAGTGTTGAATATTACTATCAAAGCACCTTGCTACTAAAGCTAATTCAAATGATGAAAATTTTATATGCCTATTACTGAAATTGAGTTGTCTATTAATAAATGCAAATATTTTAGGTTTTTTGCTATATATTTTTATCCTTAAGTTGTCTATTTATATAACTTACCCATTTTATTTCTGATATATGCAGTTACATTTTTTATTCATTTACTGTTTAGATGGCAATAAAACTAAAACTAGGTTAATTTTTTGGGCTAGAGGTTTCCCTTGATTAGTTTCTCTCTGATATTTTTAAAAAATTCCTCTCTTTTGCATGGGCTTGCAATTCTTCATTTATTATAAACTACACTCTTAGATATACTAGCTTCCATGTCATAGCAGTATATTACATTCCTTATCAGTATATTACATACCAATACACTGTTATATTCCTAATCAGCTGTATATTGCATACCAATACCACGTTGTTTTAATTTATATTATGTTTTAATATCTGGTGGGAAAATATTGCTACATTTCTTTCCCACCTTTTTAAGATGTGTTTTCACCTATTGATTCCTTAACATAAACATTAGAATTGTATAATCAAGTTCCAAAGGAAAAACAAGAACGACCCTTACTGGTAGTTTGCTAAACTGATGTATTCGTAATAGAGGAATTGAATTTTGTAGAATTAATACAATCCCACATTTAAATTAGTGGCAAATAATTATAATTGTATATCTTTTCAAAATATTGCAATTCTTATATTGTTTGTGTTAATACACTGAGTAGAACTTCTGAATTAGTAATAAAAAGTAATGGTGAGCATCTGGGTGGCTCAGTCAGTGAAGCATCTGCCTTCGGCTCAGGTCATAATCCCAGGGTCCTGGGATGGAGTCCTGCATCATCGGGCTCCCTGCTCAGCAGGGAGTCTGTTTCTCCCTCTACCCCTCTCCCTGCTTATGCTCGCTCTCTCTCTGAAAATAAATAAATAAAATCTTTTTAAAAAAATAATGGTAATAAACACCCTTCTCTTATTTCTGATTTTAACAGACAAGAATCCAGTGTTTTACTCTTTTTTTAGTAAATACTGTCAGTTTGAGATAGATTTTCTTTATTCTATCTCACCCTAGTTTACTATGACATTTTATCAGGAATAGGTGCTGAATATTATCAAATATCATGATTTTCTTCTTTGATTCCTAATAGAATGCATTAATATTATTAAATAACTTCACATTAAACCCATCCTAATTTTCTAGGATTGAACTTTATTTCACCATGGTGTATCTGTTTTGTATATTGCTGAAACATTTTCCATCTATATTCTTGCATGAGAATGGGTTTTATTCTCCTTTTTAATGCTATCTTTGTCCACTTTACATACCAGAGTTAAAAATGCATTAGGCTCTAGTGACAGTTTTTCTCACATTATTGAAATAAAATAATGCAGGCCTCTTCTGTCCCAGGCAGAACAAAGAAAATGTGAAATCAGAAAAAGAGGCTGTTTAAGGAAAGAGTGAGCTGTTTATTAAAAAACTGTGAGGCAATTCTCTGGTCTTTTCAAGTCTGTTCTGCTACAATAGGAGTTCCTAAAATGATAATTAGCTATATTGTGTCAGTATAATGTCAAAATCACATTGCTGTATTTATATGTTCTGATTTACTGTTTGTATTTTATATGGTTTCTAATTTATTTTTTGCTCTTGTGAGATATGCAACTGGTAATAAGAGGGAAAAAACAAATTAATAAACCATATAAAATACAAGCAGAGCTAAAATGACCTTACATTCTTAACAAATAAATGTTTCATTTAATATATGAGTGTATAACAATGAATCATGGAACACTACGTCAAAAACTAATGATGTAATGTATGGTGATTAACATAACATAATAATAAAAAAATATATGAGTGTCTCAGAAGTGAGAGGAGCTTGATGTAAGGTTGTATGATGAATGGAGACAAAGGAAGAGCGTACAGAAATCAAGAATGAGTATGCCGTCAATACTTCCAAGACAGATCCTGTGAGGAAGGATGTGGGGATGACAGATACGGGTTTAGTCCCGTGTTCCTTTGTCACCTACCACACTGATAGTGTTGGTGTCCTGGGCATACACCAGCTGTGGTGCCAAAGCAGTAAATCAAAACATATAAATAAAGCAGGCCTCAGGTTCTGGTTGGCTCAACAGTCAAACAGGTGGCCTGCATTCCTCTCCTGAGCCTCACAGTAGGGCTAGTCACAGCATGGGGCTAACTTACCCCAGAGTGAGCTGGGAGGAAATAGTAGTGTCTTCCATGACCTGGGCTCCAAAATTGTTGGACACCATCACTGTTGATTAGAAATGAGTCACTAAGTTCAGAACACATTCAAAGGAGAATTAATTAGGTTCCATCTTTTGAAGGGAGGAATATTTCAAAATTTATGAATATACTTTAAAACTGCCACAAGCACCTAAAGATTCATGTCTATACATCTCTTTATTGTGGATTTAACTTTTATCACTCTAAAATTTATGATTGCAAAATGAACCTCGATCCAATTTATTCCTTTTGGAGTTGGACTCTAAACCCTGCTGATAATTGTTTTATTTCATTTGATTGGTATATATTTACAAATGTTTTCATTTTCTGTAAGTTAATACATTGAAGATAGCATTAGAATTAATTTCAATTGGTGAATCTATATAAAAATTTGAGTAGGAAGAATTTAATTTATTTATGTTTATTTTCATAAATATTTGTATCTTTTATTTATCACTATTTTTTAAACTATTAATTTTTTTTAATTCGCTATCCCTTCCCTGTCTTTCTGGATATAAAATATCATTTCTAACCTTTTTCTCCTTCTTTTAATTGAAAATATTTGGCTATTTTTTTTATCAGTAATTACCTTAAGTTAAAGCAGTTTAAAATAAATGTTTTAATGAATTCCCTCCATCCTGTGGAAATCTGAATGCATAGAATTGATTTATAGTTAAATTTTTGTCCTTTTTTGCTTTAAAATAATATGAATCATATTCTTAGATATATTTATTTTGTGTTCAATTATTATTTGTATAATATTTTGGGTTAGTACACTCAAGAATTCTTTTGTTTAGCTTACTTTGATATTAGCTTGATTGCTAGTATTTGGATAATATTACTCTGGATTATTGTGTCCTGAAACCCTTTGACTTAGCATACATCTCTATCATCTAGGAGGACATATTAAAATGGCCATGGCAATGAAATAATCAATTTTTTGATGAATAATGCAAACATTTTTCTGGCAGATCATTTAGGATAATGTCACTATCAGTAAACTAAAAACTAATATATCTATTACATCTTTCTAGCTACAAATCTATAGTAGAAGAAGATAGCTGCTCTGTATTTACCTTTGAAAGTACTATGTAAATAAATGGTCTAACAGAAATGATATATCATATAAAGCAATATAGAAACTGAAATTTTGATGCCCTCAAATGGCTCTAAGTCAAATTTATGTCTAATTGAGTGTCAGAAACCAATGTAATTGTGCATTATTGAGTAAACAGAAATCTAGATTAAAATTAACATTAGATACGATGTTTGCAAAAAAGACTGTTACAAGTAAGGCAGGCCCTAACTCAATTTCTATTATGAAACTTAATAATTGTATAATTAGCAATTTTGATAACACTGAGAAATTCCAGGGGCGCCTGGGTAGCTCAGCTGTTAAGCATCTGCCTTCAGCTCAGGTTACGATCCCAGACTTCTGGGATCAAGCCCTGCATTGGGCTCTCTGCTCCGCTGGAAACCTGCTTCTCCCTCTCCCACTCCCCCTGCTTGTGTTCCCTCTCTCGCTGTGTCTCTCTCTGTCAAATAAATAAATAAAATCTTAAAAAAAAACAACACTGAGAAATTCCAAAAAATATATGCTGACTTTAGTCATTGCTATCTAATTGCTTTTTTTTGGTAAAAGTTTTCTTTTCATTGCCAGGCTATTTTTGCAAATAGTTGAGACATTTAAAGATGCTGTTCTTTGCTATGTATGCCAAGATGTTTGTGTTTTAGAAATGTTTTTGCTTCCCTTCAATTAAGCAAATCAAAGTCAGGCAGTTTGTCTGGATCAGTTGGGAAAAATGTCCAGCAAAGAGACTGAAAAAGGGCATAAGTGCCAGATCAAGAAGGACCTTAAAAGCCATATTAAGTATTTTAGACTTTGACATAAAGGTGGTTGAAAACCACTGAAGATTTTAATTAAGTGATTCACTTTGCATTTAAAAAGGTTACCCTGCTTGGAATTAAGAAAGAATTGGAGGGGATAGAGTGGATTTAGGTAGAGCAAATGCATAGGCTGTTTTAGCAGTCATGGCAGCCAATGATCGTGGCTTGGACTAGAGTGAGGCAGTAAGAAGGGAAAGGTGACAAATTCTGGTGGTAATAAAGAGGTAGATGGATAAATTTTGGATGTGTGGAAAGGAGGTGAAAGAATGAATCCCAGGTTTCTACCTTGAGCAAATGGATGCATTTTTCTTTTCTTTTTAAAGATTTTATTTATTTATGAGAGACAGAAAGGGTTGGGGGCAGAGAGAGAAGCAGGCTCCCTGGCACCTTGTGCAGGACTCAATTTCAGGACCCTGGAATCATGACTTGAGCTGAAGGCAGATACTTAAGTGACTGAGCCACCCAGGCGCCCCTGGATGAATTTTTCTAAGAAAAAACCCTGAAGAAGTTTGGGAAAGGAGTAGAGATGATACGTTCAACATTGGAAAAAATTAGATACATCATGCAGCATCCAATTAGAGGTATTTGGGAGCTATTCATATTGGTCTGAAATTCAGGATGGTATCCTGGAATGGAAATAGGAGAAAATATTTTAATGATTTATGGAGTATTAGAGGATTTTCATTATTTCATATTAAGGGAAAGTATTTTTTTTTTAATTCAGAAGAAACTGAAGAGGAATAGAGGGAAAGAAGGGAAGAAATAACAAAAATATTGATAAAGGGTTTAGCATACATTTAAGCATTCATTGTGGATGTTCTTGTTGTTAGGGAGTATGGCGGAAAGAATACATACTCTTGTGAATGGCATACCAGCATCCTAGTTGTAGTTCTGCCATTGGGGAATAGGGTGGCCTTGGATCAATTTCTTCGATTCTCTGAGATCTAGCTTTCTCCTCTGTGAAACGGAGCTAATAATTACACCCTGGGTCATACAAGAAATGAACGAAATACCTGAAGCTGAGCATTTCATATAGTGCTTGGTGAATGCTAAATCTTTAGAAAATGGTAAATCTCGATGATTTGAGAATGATCTGTAGAATAAGTGGGCTGATATTTAAGTGCCTTTGGGCTCTCAAGTGCTGTGGTTCAGTGAAGAGAGTAAAATATTTAGTGTAGGAAGTCGGTATAAAATGGAAAATTGCTGAGTTAAAAAATTACTGTTGTTATATTTATTATCTAATCCTCATTATATTTTTACAGGAATTTAAAAAAGAACAGGAAAGGTATCCTCCATCTCTGTTAGTATCTTCCAGAGTAAGGTAGATAAGACAAGGAAAAGTTTCACAGAGCATTCATAAGGTAGGATGACAAAAGCTAAATAGTGTATGTCATCAAAGAGACAATATATATGAAAATACTTGGGAGAGTTTTAGTCCCATGGTATTTTAGGAATTGATGTGATAAATGAATCACAGGTATATTAATTTTGGTAGGAAATTAGGGAAAATGGATTCTAAAATGCGGATAGTAAAGAGTAGCCCTGAAAATTCTAGGTTTATGTTTGGTGGAGTGAGAGAGAACTTCATTTAGTTTTGCTCATTCTGCAAAGATATGAAAAAGTAAAAATTTTGAATTTGAATTAAATGATTTGGTGAAAATGTATTTGGTTCTTTTTAATGGTATAGTGAGAAATGTCATTCATGAAAAAAATATGGTCAAGGTGTTGTGTTTCTTTTAGGTGATACATATATTTTGATATGAAAGCTTTTTACATTGAGACATGTTGTTAAACATAAAGTAGTTTATTTTTAAACGTAAAATAGTTTAAAATTGAGCACTCATGAATAGATATCAAGTATCTATTTACATGCTAATAAATGTTTTAGGATGAGAAACTAAGCGTAAAAAGTCAAGACAAACATTAGCAGACAGTAATCCTGGGAAGTGAAGTGAATTTAAGAATCTAATTTTATTTTAGCACAAAAAGTGGTTATTATTTTTCTGTTACAATCATTATGAATATGACTAATTCTGTTTCATTATCTTGCTGTTACTTTTTACCATCTGTATTCCCATCTTAGAGATGAGAGGTGTTTCCAGGAAGGTCGTTCATTGCCTCAGTGAAACTTAGGTGAGGTTTTGTCCATGATTCCATATTTTTTCCTAAATTGAACAGTATTTGAAAAGCTTAGTTTATGGCACAGCTGTGTGGGTGATGAATGCAGCTCTGTGGGTAAGCAGCTCTTTACAGTTCTGTCTAACTTGTAAGGACTATTTCATCAATTCTAATACACACATTTTCCTTAAAATATTTTGCCATCTTGCAAATCAGAATACATTTTAAAAATGATGTATTAGATGACATTAGATGGTACATCATAGTTTAATTGGCAGGATTTTCCCCTTCTAAATAGAAGACAAAATAATGATGAATACTACAGTTCTAGATTTAATGAAATATGGCATCTCATTTGCATACTGAAGAGC
Source organism: Neomonachus schauinslandi (assembly GCF_002201575.2). NCBI lineage: Eukaryota > Metazoa > Chordata > Mammalia > Carnivora > Phocidae > Neomonachus > Neomonachus schauinslandi. The sequence goes on along the minus strand of NC_058405.1, from coordinate 18,476,028 downwards.
AGATCTATTGATTTGGGTAATACATATAAGGGGAGCATGATAGTCTGAGTAAATGACTTTGAAATAGATAACATTTTTTCCTTACATATTTTCTTTTACTCTTCAGCAGATATTGATGCAAATGAAAGGTTTACTTCAGTTCAGCCATCGTTTCTGTAAAGAATAGGAAGACAGGTGCTCACCTTGATTCCTTGGAAGACAGAAATAGCATATGACCTAGTTAGTTTTACCAAAGTTTAACTAACATGTAAAACCCTTTGCAGGCAGAAACAGTGCATAACATTTATTAACCCATCCCCACCCTTTTTTAAACACAGTGCTTAGTAAATGTGTCTAGAACTAAACCTAATTCAGCATGCACTTAGGGATAAAAATGGATCTTCTATCACCTAGTTCAAGCTACAGGTAATTGCTGTCAAAACCTTCAGAAAGTTTCCTGATAGGTATTTGTTTATGAACTCGATTGATGAATATTTACATTCTTTACTCTTTTTCATATGGCATTATTTTATGTAAGACTTGAATATCAGTTTAGAAGATTCAAAGTGAAATAAATATTTTGACATTCTCTTTCATTAAGTGAAAGTTATGAATTTGTAATGATGCAGTTTAGCAATAATTATGTATTCTAATTAAAATAAAACTCTTATGCAAACTGCAAGAGGAATTAAAAAACTCGTAATAGCTGCAGCTGGGACCAGTTTGGTTTTTAACAAGAGCGAAATTGAGGAGTGTTTATTTAATATAGTCAAAGAAATTAGGAATGAATGAAATAATAAATTACAGTGAGGTTCTCATTTATTATAATAGAGATTTTATTGTTTTGAAACCAGATTTAAGTGGGGTTTGGAATTTGGAATTTCTTAAATATTCATGAAATTTCCCTCTGAATTCAAATTTAATACACCCCATTTCTTACTCCTGATTATCAGTTTCTTCACTACTACGTTGTTTCTAGTAAATAAATGTTTAACTATAACACTGGGCCTATTGCTTGCACATATAACTTAGCAAAGAATAAAAAGAAGAGAAGAACTTTTTAATTTTTTTTAAGTTGAGTTTATTTACCTGCTAGGCAAAGAAACATGCACATAAGTGCGCATGTGCCCGCGCACACACACACATGTTCACGCACACACAGACCCTTAGTGAAGAAATTCATTAAAAAGTTTGCTAAAAGGGCAAAGTTAGGGGTTTTCTTATGGTAAAATGTAGAATTTATGGTGGATATGTTAATTAAAGATTGAAAGTTTGTTCTCCAGATAGGAAAATGCATGCACAGGTCTGTACATAGTTGGTTAAAACAGATCCTATTGTTCAAAACAAATCCTTTTGTCCTGTGGTCAAGAGCAAGTCTTAATTTAGGTCTAGTGAGGGTCTGGTACATTTGGGTCACCCCAGGTCTGAGTCTTTGTTTACAGCTTCAGCTTGTTTGGACTCACCATTGTGAAGCAGGGCATTCAGTTTTCACATCAGCTCTCCACGGTGCTGAATTTACAACAAACACATGCATTCTTCTATGTCTCTGAAAAGAAACAAACAACAAAACTGTAGCCCACATAGGCTCCTTTAAATTTGAGGGAATGATGACCAAGGACTGGGCTCTATCTTTCTTTCTTCTACATCCCTGTCTTTTATTATTTTTTCTAGTCAAACTTCATATTTTGAGATAATTGTAGATTGACAGGCAGTTATAAGAAATCCTACTGCCAGATCCCAGTTTTACCCAATTTCCCACAATGGTGACATTTTACAAAACTCTAGTACAATATCACAAGCAGGATACTGACATTGATAAAGCCAGGATACAGAATGATTTATCATCCAGCGATTCCTCATGTTGCCCTTTTATAACCAAACCCACCTCCCTTCCACTATCCTTGACCCCTGGCAGCCACTAGTCTGTTCTCCATTTCTGTAATTTTGTCATTCCCAGAATGCTGGCTAAATGGAATCCTACAGTATATGACCTTTAGGGATTGCTGTTTTTTACTTGGCATAATTCGCTTGAGATTTGTCCAAGTCGTTGTATCAATAGTTTATCCATCACTATTGCTGAGTCGCATCCTATGCTATGGATGTACCGTAGTTTATTTAGACACTCAGTTACTGAAGAACATCTGGGCTTTTTCTAGTTTTTTCTATTAGGAATAAAACTGCCATGAACATTTGTGTACAGATTTTTGGATAAACACAGTTATCATTACTCTGAGATAAATGCCTAAGAGTGCAATTGCTGGATCTTATGGTAATGCCTGTTTAGTTGTATAAGCAACTACAAAATTGTTTTTCAGAGAGGCTGTACCATTTTACATTCCCAGCAGCAATGTATGAGTGATTCACTTTCTCTGTGTCCTTGCCAGCATTTTGTGTTATTACTACTTTTTACTTTAGCTCTTCTGATAGGTGTGTACTGATAACTCATTGTGGTTTCAATTTGCATTTCCTTTATTATGGCTAATGATGTTGAAGATCTTTTTCACGTGCTCATTTCTCTGCCTCTTTAATATACACTAATTTACCTTTTCTGCTTACTCTCCTTTTCATCTATTACCCTGATCAGCAAATTTATAATTCAGCCTGCATTTATTTCATGTCTACCTCTGCTTCCTGAGAAGCGTAAATGGGCTCACTGTTGCCTCTGGGGATGATGAGTTCCCACCCGGAGAGGGCTTAGGTCTAGCCCAGAGCTCTGTCTGCTGTGGGTGGGTGTGTGTTGGGGCTGTCCGTTGTTGAAGCAGAGAGTGCAGAATTTTCCTGACTCCCGACCTCTGCTGAACGCTGCATTTAGGTCGTGAAAAAGCACTATCTGTACCCAGTATTGCACGGAGTCTTCTCATTTAAACAGATTCTTCATTTGGTCTCCACAACAGCTTGAACAAGAGCATGGGAGCAATCAGCTCAGGAATAAGCAGGCTGTAAGAAAAAGATGTTCGTAGAAGGCGAGCATAATCAAGGAAGCATTTCTGTCTTCAGCTAAACAGCTTTTTACATCACCCCCAAGCAAATTCTCAACTCCCTGATTAGATTATGATTATTTTGTTGACGCTCAACTCCCCAAAAGACCACCAGAAAACCTAGGATCGGGGCAAGCTAAGTTAATTAGGTTCACTGCGATAAGGGAGAACACTATTCTCATATCTCAGAAGAGGGCATTCAGGGGAGCATGTTGTGAGGGTTTTAGGCCCTGGACTAATGGGCCTTAAGATGCACCTTGCAGAGTAGGAAACTGGTTGGAATTGACAGAGTTTTTACTTAGCTGTAACTTTTGGATTGGTGGGTATCAAGAGGTAAGGCTATCAAAATACGTCTTGGTGAGCAGGCTGTTACTCCTGGTAGGTAACATGTTTGGTTGCTCATAGTGGGTCCCCGGGAGCAGGGAAATCCTGCAGCACACAACTAGGTCATTTTGCTTGGTCTCAGTATTGGTTAACTTGGAGATGGGAAACTGTCTCTGGTCCCAGCACTGCCTGCCATTATAGAGCAAGGGAATTATATTCTTTCAGTTGCCACTATAAATATGCATCATAAGTAAATTGCATCTGTGCCAGTCACACTTTTTTTTTCCTCTCAGTTCCTATCATTGCCTGGCTTGTGATAATGGAGCTGGATCCCATGAGCATTTCTCTTTGGCCTGCTGGCATGATATATTAAGCATTGTTAGTAGAAGGTGCTGGAGGGACACTGAAGAAAGACGTGATTTTCTGTTGCTGGTTCTAGCGGGATTCTCTGTGCTTGCTTCTGTGGCACTTGGTTAGCATGCAGGATGTCCAGTGACAACAGCATTGCAAGAAGCTTTCCAGAGAGTTTCTCCGGAACCCGGAGGCAGTTTCGCACTCACATCCAGTTCTGCTGGCCCCCCCAAAGGCAGTTTTCTTCTCGCCAGCCCCAGCTTCTAGCACTTCAGCAGACTTTGTCATCATCCAGAAGGCCATAGCTCCCCTCTCCAGTGATGTCTGGATCTCAGTCCTGGGAGGACGTGGGAGGCTCTTCCAAGATTTGTTCTTTTCTTGAGTGCTCTGCCTCAGCTCCATATGTGCTATATCTCTATCCTTGAGAATTCTCTTTACCTCTTCCTCGTCAGTCTTTGTTCATACTTTATACTGCACTCTTTCTGGTGAATTTGCATGTGGTTTTTGCTTTCTTCCTGGACCCTGACTGATAGAGAATTGCCCCTATATTGGTCTCAGGAGATACACCCACAACAATTGGAATTTGGGATTGGTTTGGTCTTGCCCTAGAATTTGAACATAGTGTCGAGCCCTTTGCTGATGGAAATTGGGATGCCAGACTGTTGCATGCAGTGGAATCATATTAACGAGGTTATCACCTGTGGCTGATTGTGAGGAAGAGTCAACTGAAGCAGGTGCCTTGGAGGCCCACCCAGCTGCCACATTTGAACCCTATGGTAGTACAAGGTAGTACAAAGACAGGGGCGTGGGATGAATTCTGTTGAGCTCACTAGAGTGCTTACAGAAAGAAAATGACGAGCTCAGGGCCTTGAACTCCCAGCTAAAGTCATGGCCTAAGAACTAGACAACTTCCATGACAGCCTTAATAATCTCTTGTTTATTATAGCAACAGGGCTGATACTGCTAAAATTAAATATAAAATTGCCTTGGATGGGTTGTTGAATTTTAATGCCAATTAATTCACAGTCTCCCCATGCTTCTCATTTCAAAGTGAAGGCATTAATTGGGAAAGAGTAGAGTCCTGTGCTTGGAAAGGGGACATCTGGTGTGACCCACAAGAAACAGTCTTCAGCCCCCAAGTCACTGTGAGCCTCCCTCACCACTGAAGTAAGTTGTCTTCCTTCCTGTGTTTGAGGAGACTAGCTTATCTTTGCCTGAAAATTTTGTGATAATGTAATTTGGGGTAGATGCTTTAAAAGTGGATGCTCATTTTCTTTAAGACTCACTACCATTGATCCCAGTTTTCTAGACTCATCACAAGGGGGAAATCTCAGCATGCTCCAGGGGGATAGAGTACACACTATGACCCAGGGGTAAATCGTTTACAGACAAAAAATACATGTGCAAGATCTTGCTATTACATATCTTCAGAACTCTGGAGGGAACATGCATGAGTGGACTGAAAGGTGTTATGCCAAAGAGGGCAGAATATAACTGTAAATAAGGCTGAGTTCTTTGATACAAACATACTTACTAATGAGTGCAGCTTTAATGTGTTAGCTTGTAAAACCACCAGTGACATATATCACTTTAATGCTTAATGTGATCTACTTTGTACCCATTACAGAGCCTTCAAAATAGTCTTGCACATAGTTGTTCAATAAGTATTTACTGAATGGACCCAAAATCTTAGTGTCTGACCCCTAGAACCAAATATGTTATCAAAAGAGAAAAGGAATAGTAGTAAATAAATAATAATTTATACTACAAGTAATAAATGTAAAAGAGATCAAAGCCAGCCCAAAATATGTGATGATGATGTAAACAAGAGTAAGTAGACCATAAAAGCCATACAATAATGCATACATACTCACTTCATGATTATGTAGGGAAAGTCTTTACCAAACATTTAGAAAAAGAAATCATAAGCAGAAATAGTCTAATTAACATACATCCTATGTTTGTATTGCTTCTTACATTTCTTATTAGTTCCCAAGTGAATAAGATGACTGGAAAAGTAAGCAGTGATGCTCCTGGAAATAACCCAGGAACTTAAAAATCTCCTGTGAATAGGATCATATGTATAAGATCTCTGTTCCTAGACTCAAACTTGTCTCTCAAACATCTTTAATTTTAAAATGAAGGACACATACTAGAAAAATTTGCTAGGAAATATGTATTACTATTCATCATAGTGGAAAAGATGTTTCTCCATTTGAAGTAATACTCCACATTACCCTTTTATCTTAAAATATTATTTACTATAATGAATTATGTTTAAATTTAATGTTTATTGCCACAAGACAGTAATAGCTAACAATAATTCAGGTGTTAAGTTTTATCAAATCCTTGTTTCTAATTTTACTCTGTGCTAAAAATTGCAACTATTTTGAATAACTTGCAACTGGCAAGTTTATGTAATATCTATATTTAAGAAACCCTAGATCAACCTGTTAGTCACCGAATGTGCAGACTAACATACACAAACATGCACATGCACAGACATGGACAGCCTGCTAACTAATGTCTAAACAAGGAAAAAATAATGTCATGAGTGATGGTTTGCTCTTCTTTGAAATAGCATGTTAAGAAAGAGATACTCATGCATTATCAGAAGAAGAAAATGATTTTAGATTTCCATAAGTTTATTTTTGATGCTGACATGTATTTCATATCTCAGAGATCTTTCAGTACTAATATCTGTAATCAAGATTGCATATTAAATTAAATGAAACTTAACACCTTCATAGAAGTTCAAGGAGTACTCTAACTTACAAATGGAACAACTTAATTCCCATACATTTCTGCAGTTGTGACACGTAAATACTTATGCGAAATTGACATAATGAGGAGTATATGAATGAACACACACTCTCTCTGACTCGTACATCATCAGGGGAGGACCAAACCGTGTAATCCTTATTTCTGTGGGCAATATCAGCAAGGATTTTTGCCTCCCTGCCCTCAGCAGGCTGTCCCCTTCCCTCTGGCCAATTCCCTCCTCAGCATTGGTGCTTGCCTCCTCTGGATCTCACTAGAGTTTCAGCTGGATTTTCTCATCATGACTGAATACTTAATGCCTCTGTAACTGGAGTTGGAAGTGAGTATTTTGCCCTTGGTTCTCCACACTCTCCCAACTTGCAACCCCACCCAGCTCCTCTTTTGGGCTTCCACAAAATTGCCTTATTATTGGCACCACCCTATCAGAGAATCTGGAAAAAGCTTGTAAATGACCATATCCAATGCCTTGCTCAAACTTACTCCTTGCCAACAATAAGATTGTGTCTTAAATCAAGGGGCTTGCTGTGTGGTACTGAGTGAATTCTCCGCTCCCCTCCCCCCACCTCCCACTGCTGCTTACCATCATCTTAGCGGTGACTTTTACTCTTAGGAGAAGTTTCCATCTTTAAGCCACAGGATTTGGTATTAATTAAATGTCAAGTATGACCTAACCTGGAACACCTTAACGTGGTGGATCTTGACCCACTGGTATGTCATGCAGAGGTAACAGGTATGTTAACATATTGATCAGTTCAGCCCTTGGGATACCACTGGCAGGGTGGTTACATGTGGGCACAAACAGCCGGGTCACTTTATTTCTGTCTAAAAGCCTAATACTATATTTTTTAGGAGGCTTATACTTTCTGCAATTTCAAGTAACATCCTTGGGATATAGACAGGTATGAATAATGTAGATAGAGATTTAGCGGTCTAAGAAAATAATTGGAAGACATGAATGAGTTTTAACATATTTGCAGAGCAATCTCATGAGCTCGTAACTCAGAATAGCATGTGGCAGAATAAATCATCTGCTGACTGTTTCTTAATCTCTGCCATCTTAATGGAATAGCAAATTTGCTTATAGGTATCCCTGAGATATGGGTGTAAATGGAGATTAATTATATATTTAAATTTCTTTCCAGGTACCAGATATAGGCTTTTGCATTCTAAAATTATCAGGCATAATATTGATGTTTGTTTAGTCTTTAAGTGATTTATTCGTCTTCCCAATATGTCGCCTTCAAATTACACTATAATGTAAATAAATTCAAATATTCACTTCTTTAATTAAATGAATTAATTAAAGGGAGGAACTAAACGCTGATTTTTTTTTCTAGGTCATGCTTTTGATCTTTAAATATCTATAATGAAAAATTGGAGTTTATTCTTCTTAAATAATGTACAGTTGTTACAGAAAGTTTGAACTGTTGCTTTTTTTTTAATGAAATATCTCTATTCTTTTTGTTATTACTTCTTGCTTCTTAGAAGAGATAAACAAATATAGCATTTTATCTTACGCTGGTGAAATTCTTTTTTTTTTTTAATGTTCTGTTAGCCACCATATAGTACATCATTAGTTGTTGATGTAGTGTTCAGTGGTTCATTAGTTCTGTATAACACCCAGTGCTCATCACCACACGTGCCCTCCTTAATGCCCATCACCCTGTTCCCCCCATCCCTCCACCCCCTCCCCTCTGAAACCCTCAGTTTGTTTCCCGGAGTCCAGCGTCTTTCATGGTTTATCTCCCTCTCTGATCTCTCCCCCTTCAGTTTTCCCTCCCTTCCCCTATGGTCCTCCTTATGTTCCACAAATGAGTGAAACCATGATAATTGTCTTTCTCTGACTGACTTATTTCACTCAGCATAATCCCCTCCAGTTCCATCCACGTCGATGCAAATGGAGAGTATTCATCCTTTTTGATGGCTGAGTAATATTCCATTGTATATATGGACCTCATCTTCTTTATCCATTCATCTGTTGAAGGGTATCTTGGCTCTTTCCACAGTTTGGCTATTGTGGACATGGCTGCTATGAACATTGGGGTGCATGTGTCCCTTCTTTTTTAAATGTTGCTTTTAGCATTTAGGGTGCTTTGGGCAAAGTTCAAGTGGTAACAAAGTTGTTAACCAAATAGCTAATTGTTAGTGGCATAAACAATAGGGATACCTTATTTCATTATTATGAGAATACAGTTAGTGGTGCTGGAGTTATCAGAGGGGTCACCGCCTTCCCCCTTTCTCCCTGGATTCCTGAGCATGTGGGCTTTCTGCCTTTGCTGGCCCCCACATGATCACAATGGGGCTGCTGCAGCAAGGGCTGTTTTATTCTCTTAGACCCACATGAAAGGCAAGACAACATTTTCTTCCTGAGCACTTCTTTTATCCCAGGAAGAGACACCTTCCAAGAAGCCCCTCCAGCAGCCTTCCCATTACATTTCACAGTGTTAATTTTCTGAAAACCGATGGTATCTACCATTTATGTTTTGAAATCATTAGATACAATGATATTAAACTTGCTCTTGGAACCTTTTTTTAGAGTGTGAATAACTAATTTGGTTGATATATCAGAGGTAGATTTTTATAAATATAAACCATAATTAACCACATAACTTTAATCTAGTAACAGTAAAGAAAGGAAACATAGGGTAGTGCTTAAAAGTGGAAGCTTTGAATTCAGATCACCTTGAGTTTCAATTTTGTATTTACTGCTAACTAGCTGTGTGTCCTTGGGATATTTACTTAGCCTTTCTGATTCTTGGTTTTCTCAACTGTAAAAATGGGAATTATATAAAATCTCACTCATAGAGATGATATGAAGATTAATTAATTGAAATAGCATAATGTTTAAAATTGTACATGCTCAATTAATGGCAGCTATTCCTATATTTTTACTAATGAATAAGGGAAATTGAAGAAAATTCCAATGTTCTTATGCATAGGAAGTGATAAATGTGGATTTGATCTCCAGTCATTTTAAATTCAGAGTCCATGTTCTCTGGATTTATTGTGTCTTATTTCTCGTAGTAATTTCACTGGTATTTTGTAGACACAAAATTGCCATTGGTTATTGGCAAGAATCCTTTGCAAGATCCAGGATATGTTAAGGTGGAAGAGACGGTTAGTGTTAAGATTAATTTAACATCTCCTTACAGATTTTATTATTTGTTCTAGGCATCATGCTTGGCATACAAATAAATAAATATTACCTATGATTACTTACATCATTAATGGCAGATAGCTACATATTTTGAAAGACTTTGTATGTTCTTCTTTTTCTAGTTCCTTTGGGTGTAAAGTTAAATTGTTTATTTGAGATTTCTCTTGTTTCTTGAGGTAGGCCTGTATTGCTTTGAACTTCTCTCTTAAAATCATTTTTGCTGCATCCCATAGATTTTGATATGTTACTTGTAGGTATTTTTTGATTTCTCCTTTGATTTCTTCTATGACCTAATAGTTGTTCAGTGACATGTTGTTTAATGTCCATGTATTTGTAGTTTTTTCAGTTTTCTTGTACTTGATTTCTAGTTTCATGTTGTAGTGGTTGGAAAAAATGCTTGATATGATTTTGATCTTGAATTTATTGAGACTTGTTTCATGGTATAAAATGTGACCTCTCCTGGAGAATGTTCCATGGCACTTGAGAAGATTGTGTATTCTGTTGCTTTGGGGTGGAATGTTCTACATATATATAAAGCTGGAATGTTCCATATATTTAATTTAGTTTAAGGCCAGATTATCTGCCTGGATGATATATCCATTCCAGTAAGTGGGGTGTTAAAATTCCCTACTACATTGTATTGCTATCAGTTTCTCCCTTTATGTATGTTAATATTTGCTTTATATATTTTGGTGATTTTATGTTGAGTCTATATACATTTATAAATGTTATATCTTATTATTGGATTGACACTGTTATCATTATGCAATGTTCTTCTTCGTCTTTTATTAGAGTCTTTGTTTTAAAGTTAATTTTGTATGATATGAATTTAGCTATACCAGCCTTCTTTTTGTCTCCATTTGCATGGAATATCTTTTTCTACCCCTTCACTTTCAGTTCTTACACCTGAAGCAAATCTCTTGTGGAAAGTATATAGATTTATCTTATTTTTAATTTTTATTTATATATTTATTTATTTAAAGATTTTATTTATTTATTTATTTTAGAGACCGAGCTTGTGCACACACTCAAGTGAGGGTAGGGGACAGAGGGAGAGGGCAGGGGAGAGAATCTCAATCAGACTCTGCTGAGGGTGGAGCCAGATGTGGGGCTCAATCTTACGACCCTGATATCATGACCTGAGCCAAAATCAAGAGTCAGACGCTCAGCCAGCTGAACCACCCAGGCGTCACAATTTATCTTGTTTTTTAATCCATTTAGCTACTCTCTGTCTTTTAATTGGAGAATTTAGTCCATTTACATTTAAAGTCATTGATAGGTATGTACTTATTGCTATTTTGTTAATTGTTTTCTGGCTGTTTTTATAGTTCCTCTCAATTCCTTTCTTTTCTTTTTCTCTTGTGGTTTGATGATTTTCTTTAGTGTTATGTTTAGATGCCTTTATTTTCTTTTGTTTACTTACTGTAAGTTTTGCTTTGTGGTTACCATGAGGTTCACACATGTTATCCTATGTATATAATAGTCTATTTTAAGTTCTTGGAATTCAAATTTGAACAACAGAATCTGTGTTTTAACACATTTTCCCAAGGGATTCCTGTGTGCATTAAAGTTTGAGAAGCTGAGCAAACTTATGTAATGCCTCAAATAGATCAGCAGTTGCTTTGAATATAGGAGACATTCTTTGTAACTGTCTTAAGGTAATCTTTCCCATGAGATTTCCAGAATTCAAACTGTTGAAGTAATGTTGAGTTACTCAAGGCTTCTGTACAAATCTTGTCTTAAGAAATCTATAAAAACTGAGATAAAATTATATTTTATGGAGAACAAATACATACATTACAGTTCTGCAAGTACTTGAAATATCAAGATATGATCCTTAGTGGTGTGCAACCTAGCAAGATTTATATATATATGAAGTCCTGAGTCATATGTCACATTGCTAGGAATAAATTAGAGCTATTACTGAATGATGGAATGCAGCTGTAGTGTTTTACTACAGTATAAAGATAGGTTCTTTTTTAGAATTTTCCAAACATTTTGTCTTTAATATCGTGTATGTTTGTTAAAGATTAGTATAAGTCAGAACGGTCACCAGTGCTTATCTTAAAGTCAGTTTTACGTAACAAGTCATGTACAATATTTTATGTAAGCTATATCCACGAAATTTTATAACATGTAAAATACACAGTGTAAACTCTCTAAAAATTAACATAAGTAAAAACTGAGGCAGAATACAAAGAAAGTTGAACAACTGACCAAAAAATAGTTAAATTTTAGGACATAAGAGTGTCATTTTAAATTTTGGGGGAAAGATGTTTTCTTTAGTAACTGATATTAGGCCAGTAGGCTAAACATTTATGAAAAGCTAGATTTTCTACATCTCATGTTATACCCTAAAATATTTGTCAATCAGTATTTCTAAACATTGTTTTATTATCACCTGTAAAGAGCCTTTTAAGATATATATATATATATATATATATATCTCATGGGAAAGATATATATATATATATATATCTTTTTTAAGATTTTTAAATTCACCCCTCCTCCCTGAAATTTGGTAACACAGCACTATAAAATCTCCTGATGAGAATGCATGTTCAAGAATCTAGAAAGAGGAAAGTTTTAAATGTAACTAAATAATGAAAGAATAAAATAAGAACTTAAGTGAATATATATATAAATAGGGTGATTCCTGATCAAAGGAAAACAATAAAAGATAAAATGCACAAGACATTGACATATTAAACTATGTATTCAGTAATCCTTCTGAATATAAAAATAGTCTTAAACAAAAACTTAAAATTATGTCTGTTTATAACTACCTTGACAAATAGAAAGTTAACAGTGTTACTTACTGAGTTTATTTATGCATTTAAAAATTTACATCCACATATTTTGTATAGTATTACTGTCATAATCAGAAAACATTTAAAATTTACAGCTTTTTATGGAATACTCATGATCATGTTATTTAATCCACTCACCTATCTCCCAGGGATCTTACTATAATTTCCACTTGATATTTGAGAATCTATGGTTTGAAGCAGTTACCCAAGCTCCAACATTTACACTTAGTAAATGTTAAAGCTTGAATTTGAGCCCAGTAATCTTTAACTTTGAAGTGTTTGAAATTCCTATAATGGATGAGTTTTCTCTAAGTTACTTTTTAGAGCTTAGAGCCATCATCTGGGATTTCCAGATGCATCAATCACAGTTTTGAAATTGTTTCGTTTCCATTGTGGATGTGGTTTGATCGACCATTAGGAGGGATGCATGCACTGATGAGGTTGGCATTCAGAATTCTGGGTGCCTCTGGAATTGACATTTAGAAACAGTTAAGTCTCTTAGCCACATAAAGTGTTAATTAGAAAAGTGTGTAACTCTCTAATTAGTTTCTATTATATATAAAGTCAATAACGTATTTTTTAAAAAAACACAATAATTGCCTCGGTGGTTACTTAGGTCTTTCTAACTGATTTTTCTCTATCTTATCTCCCTTGTCTGTCCAATACTTAAGTCTTTATAAAACATCTCAAATTCTCATTGTACTTAGCTTTATTTTTAATTCTTCTGGTCTTTGCTGCACTCCTCACAAGCAACTATTTTATAAAATAGTGGTCATAATTCTTGGACAGTAAGTCAGAGTTTATTTCATATACAGAGTTAATGTCAACTTTTAATTAATGATTAGTATACAGATACAACTAATGCCCTTTTTTCTGTACTTGGATAGAAACATTTTGATTTTAACTCTCTGTAAATTACTTGAATTATCTCAAAGAGAGAAAAAATATTTAGAGCCTTTTCTCTTTTGTCCACTTGCAGTGAAATGGGGAGAAGGGTGGGATCTCACCACTAATAGAGAATGCCCTGCATTCTTTTTGTTTTTATTTTATTGTCAAATTTTTATCTTGCCAACTAACAAAACAATTATGAAAATTTTATGTATAAAAATATATGTTTTACATCATAAAGTAGAATTAAATAATCTTGGATTAAAGGACAGTTCTCTCAAGAAATTTTCTATGAGAAATTCTTTATAACCTTACACCAGCAGAACAGAAATTTTACTTCTCCATATTGTGCAACACAAAGTTTAAACATCCAACTTACTTCATTTCTTATAGTATGCTTGTTTTTTGGACCCATTTGTCAATCTGGGGACCTACATTCACTCCCAATCTTTTGTTTTATTACAGTTATTATTAAAAATCCAGAGTCACAAAAGTATGTTGGTGAGAATTGGAGCAATAGTCAATACAACTTCACTTAATTGAGACATTCTGGCAGTAGTGAGAGAAGTTGAGGAACAATGCCTTCCACTGCTTCTTTAATTTTCCCATTATTCCCCTGATACTCTGGGAAGAAGTGGGTGTGGGCAAACCAGGTTAACTATAAAGAGGTGGGCTGAACTCTATTCAGCTTAGGTCCAGGGATATACAACTTAGTTCCTGGTTTGCAAGGTAGAGCTCTCAAGAGTTCATCTAAGAATGATGAGGTGGGCTTACAGACTGGTTCTTGTTTGTTGGCTCACTTGGAAAACAGTGGTGCAAGCACATTTGCCTGGGCGGTGTTGAATCTATTTAAGATAGCGCCTCTTAAAGTGCTTTATTATTGCACATTTATACATGCAACTTGCCAAGTACAGATCATTTCTTGTCTCATCATTAGAACAATTCAGGGAAGATGGCTATCATCATGGGAATTTTTTTAGGTTATTTCCTGGAATCATGCACAGTAAAAAGTAATGAAGTGAGTCTCTTTAAAGCTATTCACTATTTTCATTCAAAAACATATTTAATGACGTATCACTATATGAAATGACTTTTAAGAACGCAAAAGCTAGATGTATATTCAATAAAGACTTGATATTCTTTCCTCTCAGGTATTTGAACATGTAAAATTGTATCTTGGTAATGTTTTTTAGTAACAGTATCAATAATTTCCTAATTATATATTAGAAAAACACATTAAAATCAGTTTATATTCTTGAACACTAGTTGAGGTGGAAGTAAGACTTGGTTACAGATAACCTCCTACATAGATAAATGCGTCAAGATTAAGTTGAGATGGACTCAAACAAGAAAGTAAGTATTCCAGTAAAAGTGAAAATTTGTGTTTCCTCAAGAGTTTTGTTGTGCACGTGTGTGTGCATGTGGGCATGTATGTGTGTGTGCGTGGATGTACCTGTAGCTATATCTTTTTTCACTTTGTCACTACATCCTGCCACTTAGTTTGTCATCTTTGTAAAATAGATAAAGTTGATGAAATTTGTGCAAGTTGTCTCAAAAATTGCAAAAAAAAAAAAAGGACACTATCTTCATGGCTAAATATTTACCTTACTCTTTTTTAAATTTAGAATTTTAAAATCAGTAAATGTAAGAAACATTCAAAAATATGTATGCATTTTGAGTATAGGCACAACTAAATTCTAATTTGTGATTTTGTTTTCTGGGACTCATTTGAAGCTAAGTAGCTCAAGAATGCAAATTGGAAATATGGAGATTTGGTTTCTAGTCTCTCATGAGCTATGTGACATCATGAGTCACTTAAACTGTCTGGGCTTCAGTTTCCAAGGTATAAAATAAGATATTATTGAGCTCTAACATACTTGTAATTCTGACAGTCTATGAGGTAGAAGTAAACCAGAGCCAGATGACTCAGGCAATGACAAGTATCAGAATCAGGTGACACATTAATGGAAATACAGGAGACAAAGATGGTTTTGTGGAGTTTGATTCTCCAGAGTCAACAATAGGGCCAGCAAGGAACCAATTATTCAAGCCTTAAAATTAAAAGTCTCTTTCAGCAAGAAGTAAGAATGAATATGCAGAAATGAATGAATGAAGTAAGAATGAAGCAAGAAGTAAGAATGAATATCAGAAAACACAGATGTAGTGAAAAGAAGGGCCATATGCACCCCAATGTTCATAGCAGCAATGTCCACAATAGCCAAACTGTGGAAAGAGCCGAGATGCCCTTCAACAGATGAATGGATAAAGATGTGGTCCATATATACAATGGAATATTACTCAGCCATCAGAAAGGATGAATACCCAACTTTTACATCAACATGGATGGGACTGGAGGAGATTATGCTAAGTGAAATAAGTCAAGCAGAGAAAGTCAATTATCATATGGTTTCACTTATTTGTGGAACATAAGGAATAGCATGGAGGACATTAGGAGAAAGAAGGGAAAAATGATGAACCATGAGAGACTATGGACTCTGAGAAACAAACTGAGGGTTTTAGAGGGCAGGGGGGCGGGGGGATGGGTTAGCCTGGTGACGGGTATTAAGGAGGGCACGTACTGCATGGAGCACTGGGTGTTATACACAAACAATGAATCATGGAACACCACATCAAAAACTAATGATGTATGGTGACTAACATAACATAATAAAATAAAATAAAATAAAAAAATACAAAAATAAAAGTAAATGGATTAAATTCTCCAATCAAAAGACAAAAAAAATAAGCAGTTTATCTGAAATCAGAGCAAAAATGTTAGAAAACCATAGAGATGCCATATCAAGAGGAAGAATGTCACAGGCTCATGCCTGCTTTGCAGCGAGCATTAATTATCATTTTTGCCTCTCATTTGCCATGAACATAAAAGAATTTCCTCCAGTACCTGAATAAATTATCTGAATTTGAAGGTTAAGTAATTTGCCCAGTATCACATTAAATTATAACTTGGACTCTGACCATGTTCTCATACTACTCCTGACTACTTATAGTCGTTATTGCCAAGCCTTGTTGGGCCCTGGAGTTCCCTCGGTGCAGTTTAAAAATACAGATTGCTAGGCATCATCTTGGACAACTGGCATCAAAACTCTGGCATGCAGCTGTGGAATTTATTTTGCTGGAGAGTTCTCCAAAAAAATTCTGCTGCCAGCCTTGTTTGAGAAAGATGGTGGCCCAAAGTCCATGCAGGAACGAGGACTGAGGAACAGTAGCTGGATGTACGGCAGTCTGTAATACGTGATTACTCAGGCAGTTTGCCATCACAGTTTCTGAAGTTTTACTTTCTAGGAATATTCTAATTCTGTCTCAAGCCCTATAACCCTTCCTCTTCCAACTCTTTTACTACATTGAATTTGTTGGTGAGTATTCAAATCCAAAAATTTTAAAAAAAAATCCTGTTCCATTTTCTTTCTTTTTTGGAAGAAATTCTCCTAAATTATAGTATAAAATAGTTAAGTTTCTAACTGTAATCACATTTATTGAAATAAATGAAATACAACCCCCACATGAGTCAGTTTCTTGTTTGTTCATGGATTTGCAGCTTCCTGCTAATTGACACTTTCAAAAGTGTTAGTACCACCCATTTAAAGATAGAGCACATTGAAAATGCATTTTTAAAAGAGCTATTTGCAACTGGAAAATAGGGATGTTGAGAATAACAGGTATCCAAGAAAATACACTTGAGCTAGCTGAGAATTTTTTTCCTAGGAGAGCACAACATTTTATATGCAAGCTAAAACTATACTCTCTGGCGGAAAAGTTCTATTGACTAGCTGTACGATGCTTAATGCAATAGCCTGCAGCTTTTTTGTTCCTCTCTATATGTTAATTGGTCATTCCTTAAAAAGTTTTTTTTTAGTTTTGATGAAATAGAATATGTATGATGCCAATTTGGTGGCTACAAAATGAGAAAGCAGTGACTTTTCCCATTACTAATATTTTGAATAATGGGGCTATTTTCTTTAAGAGTATGCTTATAAGTGGCTACACATTTGAGAAACTATTTTTATACTATATCCATTATGGTTTTCGTGCTTCTAGGTGCCACATTACTTTTGGTGCCCAAAGCCGTTTTAAGAGAATAGAAGGGATAACAACTGAAACAGTATTAAGTACAATTATTTAAATGTCAATAATTCAATAATTGAGGCCATGTTTATTCAGTATAAAAGCTGATAATGTAAAAAATATCAATGAAGAAGTAAGTAGATACGTCCTGAATTTTGCCATTCAATAATAATGTAGGCAAAGTCAGAAGCTAAAAATAGGGAAAAGTATAAGAAACAGAAAGAACTAAAACTACTTAAAATAAGCAAAATTGGGAAAAAGTGCTTATTGTATGGGTCAGACTCCCAGCAGATAACAGCCCTGAATATGGAGTTTTTTGAGGAAACTTTTCGGTTTACACATGTGTGTGCCAAATTCAAGGCACCCCAGGGGTTGCTAAGGCACTCAGGGATTAGCAGTAGGAGAAAGACGGTACACCTCTGAGCTCTCGGTAAAGAGAAGTCTTACTGGAGCCCGCTGAGAGCTGGGGTGGTGGAAAGGAGCCCCTTCCATTGGAAACCATTGCCATAATGATATGTAGCCAGGCCAGAGTATCACAGAAGCAAAGAGCAAGCAGAATCCTGTCATTGTCTTCCATGGGCAAACTCAGCTGCAAGCCACCAACTCAAGTTCTAAAGGTCTTGAATTTCCGTATAACGTTCAGTGTCACACTTTGCAGATTCACAGCTGATTGCTTACAGCTTTAAGCCTCTGTTCCATCAACAAAGTGTTTTTATTTTTTTCCATCTGCATGTGAAAAGACCTACTTTATGTTTCCCTCGTTTACTTGGGTTAGAATCTTTGCTTAGGTCTGTATTCCATGTCTTCCCCTGGAGGGGGCCTCTCCTACCGAGGCTTCCATTTCCCAGAATATAATGTGATCCTTGGTTCTTATTTCTCTTGGCACTATCTGGATTCTATTGTTATAAGCTGACTGAAGGGCTGGTTGATGTGATCTTCCTTTTAGCCACTTAGCTGTCAGAGGAAAGTTGTGGAAGTAGGTGAATCCTTGGGCAATTAAACTTAGGAAAAAGAACTATTTGATTTAGAAATTGTCTTGCCTTATAGGTCTTTTAAGATCTTGGGAAGGTCTATGACATTTGCCATTCACTCTCATACCTATGATTCAACCACAGAGACCCACTTGTTTCCCTCAGAGTTGTGGCATTATAAGCTTGCCCCAAGGCTTCTTTGGCCCAGAATGTCCGTTCAGCTTAACATGTGCTCTTTTAAAACTCAGCTCAAGGGTGGTCGTCTTTATCTACTCATCTTGTCATTTCCCATCCCCCTTATTCTTTTGGATCTCAGGTTTATCCATGCATGCTTCATGAGAGTGCCTATAACATCTTATTATGCTTATTTGCCCGTGTGTCTGTCCCCTCTCGTCAGTGTGTCAGAGCAAGGGATCAGGTCTGATCCATAGTTCTGTCCTCAGCTCTGTCATGTATCACATGACCCACGGGTACGTCGTGGTTTTTTATGTATTTTAATTGTGCATCTTTGAGTTCTTCCTTCTGAGGCGCTCACAGAATTTGCATCATGATATCATTCGGTACTTTTATTTGCTCATCTGTAAGAGCTTCAGAATTAGAGCCTTATAATGCTTTCAAGGTATGTCTTGGGTGGTAAGTTTGTATCATACAAGAGATATAATATTTTAATTAATATATTTTTGCATAATTAATCTCAATACTTAAGGTTCACACTTTAAAAGTCTTCAGTGCAAAATGTATGTAACCAAATAGATTAAAAACTGTTCTCCTCCATGAAATATTATATATGAGTAAAAATAGTTACTTTTTCTTGAAGGAAATTTTTGTAGCCTTTCCTAGCCTGTGGGAACTTTTCTTTAGCTTTTCTACCTGGAGATCTAGCCACAGGTATTCTGGCTTTTCTCTTACCTCAAATCCCCCCTTCCACTCTACATTCCCACCCTCCCCTCTTCCTACTCCTTGCCAGGCATGAAATCATTTTTTTTTAAAGATTTTTTATTTATTTATTTGACAGAGAAAGAGATAGCGAGAGCAGGAACACAAGCAGGGGGAGTGGGAGAGGGAGAAGCAGGCCCCCGCGGAGCAGGGAGCCCGATGCGGGGCTCAATCCCAGGACCCTGGGACCATGACCTGAGCCAAAGGCAGACACTTAAAGACTGAGCCACCCAGGCGTCCTGCATGCAATCATTCTTTTTTTTTTTTTTTTAAAGATTTTTATTTATTTGACAGAGAGAGATACAGCGAGAGAGGGAACACAAGCAGGGGGTGTGGAGAGGGAGAAGCAGGCCTCCTGCCGAGCAGGGAGCCCGATGCGGGGCTCGATCCCAGGACCCTGAGATCATGACCTGAGCCAAAGGCAGACGCTTAATGACTGAGCCACCCAGGCGCCCCAGCAGTCATTCTTATTCTTATAGTCAGAAGCATGTGAAGTCCTTTATTACTCTGCCTGTATTCATTAATTTATTATATATGTGAGATGTGTGTGTTCAGTTTTTACTATGTAGTATGTGCAATAGTCTGTGTGCTCTAAAAAAGATTTTTAGAGAAGATAGGATGTAGATATGTAACTAGAGTGAAACAAATAGAACAGTCTTGGCCCCCTCAGTGTTGGCTCTGGGAACTTGCATTGTTACTGTGGATTCTACATTTTGTTTATTACTCTGAATCTGACTTTCTGCTAGGACTGACTCATCTCCCTTCCATCTTAGATCTTGATTCATCTCAGATCTTACTGTAGTTTCCCTGATTTTACTTAGAATGGTTGGAACTGGTGTGCTGGTCTCTTTTCCAGCTTTAGCTATTGCTTGTGTCATAACTAATTTCTGGGGAGGATATATATTCACTCACGTATTTTATAATTGCATATTTATTTGCAGTATTTATCCACTTCTATTTAAAATGTTTATAATTTCAGTTTTGCACAGTTTGTGAGGCTATTATGCTGTAAAAATGATTAAATTATCAGTGCAGAATATTGACAATTTCAATGTGACAACCTCGCAATAACTAGCTTAATATGAAGAAAAATTTAAAATTTCACATGTGCGTGTACATGACACACTTCCCAACAAACATATGAGGGACTGGATAAATTAGACTAATCTTTATTTAGAAGAATTAGCAAATCTCAAAAACCTACACAAACATTTGCTTGAAGGCATTAGAGTACTAGCATGTAAATAATTATAGGGCCAAAATCCAAGAGAAAAATGAAACCCGTAGTGATAAGCTTGGCTTAGAGTGGCTTTCCCCCCGTGTGTCCAGATTCTGGAAGAGGCAGTTGAGAGGCAGAGATTTTTTTTTTTTTTTAAAGATTTTATTCATTTGACAGAGAGAGACACAGTGAGAGAGGGAACACAAGCAGGGGAAGTGGGAGAGGGAGAAGCAGGCTCCCCGCAGAGCAGGGAGCCCGATGCGGGACTCGATCCCAGGACCCTGGGACCATGACCTGAGCCGAAGGCAGACGCTTAACGACTGAGCCACCCAGGCGCCCCGAGAGGCAGAGATTTTGACAGATTCACAGTGCTAAGAAAACAAAAGTTGGAAGTTAAGACTTGCCAAGGCAGGCATTTGGACTCCAAATACTCTAGGAATAAGCTTATAATAGGAAAAAAACTCATAAGGTTGTAAACCAAGCATTGATCTCAATTTCTGATTATGTCAAGGTGATATGGGCTTCCTAATATTCCTAAAAAACTCCAAAAATCAAAAGAAAGTAGTCTTGCCAGAAAGATAATGTTATCTGAGGCTTCAAATTATGTCTTTAATTTTCCATATGAAATATCTGGCACTCAAACAAAAACAGGTATATGAGAAGACAGGAAAACAGGACAGAACAGCAAAGAAACAGACTCACAAAACTTTCAGATAGTGAAAATATCAAATATAAACTTATGAAAAAAATGATGTGTCATAATTTTCAGGGGAAGGAAAGGCAAGATTCAGATTCTAGGCAGAAGCATGTGAAATGCAAAAAAGAAACAAATGAGATTTTATTTTATTTAGTTTCTATCTATCTATCTATCTATCTATCTATCTATCTATCTATCTATCTATC
>NC_058405.1:18399657-18454638 GCF_002201575.2 Neomonachus schauinslandi | reverse complement strand
ATCTATCTATCTATCTATCTATCTATCTATCTATCTATCTATCTATCATCTTTACAAATAGTAAATTTTAGACTGAAAAATAAAATAACCAAATGAAGACTATGATGGATGAGTTTAACATAGACTTAATGAAGCTGAAGGGGTTAGCAAATTGTAATACCTGTCGAAAGAAAATATTCAGAGAGATAAAAGATGGGAAATACATGAAAGAGTGGTGAGAAAAATTAGTATGTCTAGTAGGAACCTCAAAAGGAGAGAGCAGAGAGAAGGGGCAGAAACAATACACGAAAGAACAAGAGTTGAGAAATTTTGACAAAGGGTGAGAGACATCAGACTACAAATGAACCCCGAGTGGAATAAATAAAAAGAAAATCATATCTAGCCTATCACAGTAAAAATGGTGAAAACCAAAGACAAAGAAAAAAAAAATCCTAAAAGCAGTCAAGGGAAAAACCGTTTAGAATCTTTAAGGGGACAATGATAAGATCAGCAATTAGCCAGTTGTCAACAGAAAAAAAAATAGAAACCAGTAGACAATGAAATGTTAATGGAATAAGTGAAAATAACTACAAACCTAGAATTCTATACACATCAAAAATATCCTTCAAGATGAAACATAGCCAAAATTTTTAGACAAGTAAGAGACATTGTCATCAATATACCTAACACTAAAAATAGGTCTGTTCTTTAGGCAGAAAGAAAAATGATCACCTGTAGAAACTAAGAAATGTAGGAAGGACTGAGGAGCCATAAAAATCCCTAAACATATGGATAAATTTTAAATAATACTTCGCAGAAAAATGTTATCATAGCAGGCCTGATACTGCAGTCCTTAGAGACTTCTGTTTCCAAGACTGGCCTTTGGCTGGCCTCTGGGAACTTGGCTGGTCACCAGTTCCCTACACTGATATAAAACTGAAATTATAACGGTTCACTATTCCTAGGATGTTTGTACAAATCACAAGTTTATGCTGAATATCTCATTTCCTTATGGGAGATTGGAATTTTGGCACAAGCTCAGCAGAGGGTGCCTATGTGACCAGCTCCTGATAAACCAATCAAAACAGCCCCGGTACAAACCCTGGGCATGGAGTCTCCAGTGGCATTCCCTTAGTAGACAATGCGCACATGTGGCTGCATTTTTATTGCTGAGGGAAAAGTACGCTCCATGCAAACTCTTAGGGGAGGGAGAAGGGTCTAAGGAAATCTGCGCTTGCATTCCTTCAGAGTCTACCTGCTTCTTTTTCATTGTAATCCAGCTACAAGTCCTTACTACATAGACTTCATAATTTTTTTTAAAGATTTTATTTATTTATTTGACAGACACAGTGAGAGAGGGAACACAAGCAGGGGAAGTAGGAGAGGGAGAAGCAGACTTCACACGAACAGGGAGCCCGATGAGGGGCTCGATCCCAGGACCCTGGGATCATGACCTGAGCTGAAGGCAGATGCTTAACAACGGAGCCACCCAGGTGCCCCAGACTTCATAAATTTTTGCTGTGAGTACAACTATATGCTGAGTCCCATGAGTGCTTTTAATGAATCTCCATATGTAAGGGTGATCCTAGGGACTCCTGACACAAATACCATCGGTTACAATAATAGTGAAAATACCCTGTGGGGTTTAAAAACATACATAGTGTTAAAATATACAATACGAGTATGTAAGAAATGAATCAAATGACGTATAAGCATTCTGAGGTCCTTTTACTATTTAGAAAAAGGTGAGGTTGTAATTCAGATTAGACTTTTTCCAGGTAAAGAATGCCTATTTGATAGGATAACCACTAAAAGGATAATAAAAGAATGAATAACTACCAAGAAAATATACGGCAAATGGCATGGTAAAAAATTAATCAAGAAAAATGTCAAGTATGAAAGGAAAGAGAACATAAGAAAGGCGGGGTGAGTAGCAAATAATAAGTTGACTAAATTCACATATCTCATGAGTTAAAATTAAATATATTAAGTGCTCAAAATAAAAGTCAAGGATGTGAGACTGGAAAATTATATGCTGCTTATAAGAGATAATCTAAAATGAAAGAATTTTGAAAAATTGACAAGTAAAAAGGTTAGAGAAAAATACATAATGCAAACACCTAAAAATAAACAAAACTAATGAAAATATAAAGCACACCACCCCATCACAGTTACAGCAATTTTAATACTTGAAAAGTTTTTAAGGCATAACGCATTACTAAAACCAAAAAGGAGCATTTTATAGTGATTAAATTTCAATTTGCTATGAAGAAGTAACAGTGTTGGATTGGCAGACGCTCATTGGCATAATTTTTAAAAATATAAAACTGAAATAACCTATTGAAGAGGAAGATAACAATAAATTAGTAAGAATGAAGTAAACTTAAATGGTGTGATTAACAATTTGGAAAGATACCTGAGATACTGATCACACTTTATAATATGACGTTCATTTAAAGTACACACAGGCATTTGTAAAATGTGACAATATTCTGGGCTCTAACATGAGTTTGAACAAAATTAAAAATACTATTTTCTGTTTATTAAATAATTAAATTAGAATAAATAATATCATGATAGTGTAAAAGTCCCTTACGTTTGGAAATTACAATACACTTTAAGATAAGGGAAACCCCAGTAAGTATTAGAAAGTATTTTGAATGGAATAATGAAGGAAAAGAGGAGATATAAATATGATAAATATGATAAATGAATTTCTTACAAGTAAAGAAAAATGGAAAATCAGTAATCTTGGTGTCCATCTCAAAGTAGATGAAAGGAAGTAACGGTAACAACAGAAAAAATAAAAAGCAAAATAGAAAGTACCAAAGTGAAGAGCTAGTTATTTGAAAAGTCTAATAAAATAATACCTTCCCTTCCCCCAGCTAGATTGAGCAGAGAAACAAGAAATTAAACAATTTACTCAGGAGAGAAATAGGGGATATATATACATATGGTCATAGTACACACAAACTATTTTCAGGAATCTAAGTTTGATTTACCACCAGAAAATCATGTAATACAGTTTCTCACTTTAAGAGACTAAAGAAGGGAAAAATCACAGGATCATCTCTATATGTGCAGAAGTGCATTTGATAATATTTAACATCTGTTTATGGTAAAAATAGTATCTACAAATAGAAATGAATTTGATAAAGGTAGCTAGAGAAAACCTTATGGCTAACATCATACTTAGTAATAAAATGTTGATAATGTTTCTCTTACATTGGAAAGGCTGCAGTGATGCCCACAACCATCACTTCTTTTCAGATGTTATTAGATAGATTATGTACAATAGGGCAAACAAAATAAGTAAAACTATATAATTGGAAAGGAAAAAACAAAGCTGTTATTATTCAGTGATACTGTTTTTTAAATTCCATAATAATTTACATATTTGAATTATTAGTAAGTGAATTTCATCAAAGCTGGGGACATAAACTCAATATTAAAACACCATTTCAATATACCATCAATAAAATAAAGTTTACGAACAATTTGAACTCAAATCGAAATATACTACTAATAAAATGAAATTCCAAAGAGAGATGCTATTTATAATAGCATCAACAATATCAAATATCTAAGATGGATAAAACTGCTATAACAGGATAGTGAACTATTATAAAGAAAAGAAAAACATTTATAAACTCAAAGCAATCCTAATCAAAATTTTGTCTGGTTCTTTTTTTTTTTGATAGAAATTAAAATACTGATTCCAAAATTAATATGTAAATGAAAAGGGACAAGAATAGGGAAGACAGCTGAGATACTTTTGAAGAAGGATTTGGGAGGACTTACACTTTCTGATATCAAGACTTTTTATAAAGATACAGTCCATACTATAGGGTACTATTGGTGTCCAATGGGATGGAAAACAGAGTACAGAAACATATCCATAAATACACAAAAACTTAATATTTTTTTTTGTCTTTAGTAAAAGTTGCTGATTCAGTTGGACAATCCAGAGGGGAAAATGAAACTTGACCTTATGCCATCCACATGAAAAAAAAAAAAAAAACAATTTTATGTAAAATACTGGTTTAAATGTAAAAGGTAAAATAGGAGTATTTTTGTAACTTTGGATTAAGGTATAATTTCTTAAGCAAGACAGAAACCATTAACCATTCAAGAGAAGACTGAAAATTTGGACTACATTAAAACCAAGAACTTCTGTTAGTAAAGACTTCAATAGAGAATGAGAGGTAAGTCACAGATGGAAGTCTGTTTGCAACACATATATTAAAAAAAGGGAAAAAAAAAAAATGAGGCAAGGAACTTGAGAGCAGGCAGTCTACAAAGATGAATATCCAAATGGCCAATAAACCTATACAAGTTTTTCACCTTCAAAAGACTGACAATAGTAAATTTTGACAAAGATGGTGAATTCTCATATTGTACTGGGGAATGTAAATTAGCACAATCATTTTGGAAACAAGTTTACTAATATTGAACATATGTGTACTCTAACCCTGCAGTTCTGCCTCTGAGTACATATCCAACAGAAATGCATATACATGAAAACCAAGAGCGACGTGGATGAATGTTCATAACAGCATGTTTGTCGTAGTCAGAAAGTAGAGACAGATGCCCATCAATACTAAAATGAATGATACACTGTAGTCTACTCATATTCATGAGACACGTGTAACAATGAGTATGAATGAATGCAGTTACCCTTGGAAAACATGGATGGATCTTACAATTATGTTGAGTGGAAGGTATGATTCTATCAATATGAAGTTAAAAATACGCAGTAATATTAATGTATGGCATTTGAGTCAGAATAATAGTTATGTCTGGGGCAGAAAGAGGGGTTGTAATAAGAAAGACCGCAAATAGAGCTTCTGGGGTGCTGGTAACACTCTTCCCATGAGTGCTTATGTTGAGCTGTACACTATTTGTGTATGTGTTATATATATTTCTTTTGAGAGAAAGAGGTAGAGAGCATGCACACCCAAGTGAGGCTGGGAGGGGCAGAGGGAGAGGGAGAGAGAGAGAGAGAGAATCTTAAGCGGGCTGCATGCCCAGCATGGAGCTCAGTGACGCAGGGCTTTATTTCCTGACCCTGATACCACAACCTGAGCTGAAACCAAGAGTTGGATTCTTAACTGACTAAGCCACCAGGCACCCCTGTGTGTGTTATATTTTTAAAAGTTAAAGAGACTACATACAGAATTCAGAGTTGAACTCTGTTGATTTCTATCTACATTTTGAGGGCATTTTTTCTTTTAAATATTATTTTTAATATTTATTATTTTTATTTAAAAATTACTTTGTCATATTAATACATTAGAACATGAAAACCTGAAGTAAATTTTGAAAAAAAAGACGTTATATTCTTCTTTAAAAAAATCTTATCCTGGGGCGCCTGGGTGGCTTAGTCATTAAGCGTCTGCCTTTGGCTCAGGTCATGATCCCAGTGTCCTGGGATCGAGCCCCACGTCGGGCTCCCTGCTTGGCGGGAAGTCTACTTCTCCCTCTCCCACTCCCCCTGCTTGTGTTCCTGCTCTCACTGTCTCTCTCTCTGTCAAATAAATAAATAAAATCTTAAAAAAAAATCTTATCCAAGATTGTCTGCTTCTATTGTCTTTCCTTCAAGCTTAAATTAATTGACGATTCTGTTTTAAATGTGATAGACAAACTGTTTCCTGGCTTATAGTAGAGCTCAGTTTTATCAGTTTTATTTAGATAACAAGACTTTTGATTAGTATGGTGTTTTTAAAGTTTTTTTTTTTTTTTTTTTTTTTTTTGGAAACAGAGCATGTGAGCTGGGGGAAGGGCAGAGAGAGAGGGAGAGAGAATCGCACGTAGACTCCGTGCTGAGCACGGGAGCCTGATGATGAGGGGCTTGATCTCAGGACCCTGAGATCATGACCTGAGCTAAAATCAAGAGTCAGATGTCTTAACCAACTGAGCCACCCAGGTACCCCTAGTTTGATGTTTTTAAATGGAAATATTTGGTAGGTATATAATCTTAGAAATAAAAATGGAAATGAATTTGGGGGAACAGGCTAGGTATATTAGATATGTAGGAAGAAATTCTGATAGCAACAAAACTCAAAATTAGTGTCTCTAATAGTGACATGCTGAAATCATAGAGGTCCCAGAAATTTCTAATATGTTTCAATAGAATTTGCACAAGAAATTTGATTTTCCAAGCTGCTGCAATAATGTCTACTTACTGGTAACTCATTGTTTTACTAAACAACTCACTTCATTTTCTTGTCTTCCTTGATATTTTAGGATGGTCTGTTGATGTGTTAATAACTAAAAAGGTTGGCAGTTAACATTTTAGGCCACTTACAATATTATTTGAAAGTGAAATGAGTTATTTACAGATAGACCTTGCTTCAGGGCCATTTAATACACAAAGTATAAATATACAAGCTAAACTGAGGATTATTTTTTAAAACATGTCTTACTGTAAGCAGTAGAGTTTCTTAGCATCTGCTTAAAATATCTAATTGTGCATTTTTTCAAGTTCATACTTATGCATAAAATAATAATAGTAAAATAAAACAGTAATAGTAAGGCACATATATATTGATCTCATTGTGTAAAATATCTTCTTAGGGATGCCTGGGTGGCTCGGTTGGTTAAACGTCCGACTCTTGATTTCTGCTCAGGTCATTATCTCAGGGTCATGAGATCAAGCCCCACATCAGACTCTGTACTCACCCTCTCTCTCAAAAACAAAACAAAAAACAAAAAACAACAACAACAAAAACAAAAGCCCCACCTTCTGATTTAAGAAAATAAGCAGCACATTGGAACAGTTTGGTGAAGGAACTGTCCTTTTCTTTATTTTTTTAAAAGATTTTATTTATTTATTTGAGAGAGCGACAGAACAGGAGCAAGGGAGAGGGGCAGAGGGAGAGGGAGAAGCAGGCTTCCCCTGAGCAGGGAGCTTGATCCCAGGACCCTGGGTTCATGACCTGAGCCGAAGGCAGACACTTAACTGACTGAGCCACCCAGGTGCCCCAGAACTGTCCTTTTCATTCAACCTTCATGTTGATCTCCCTTGCTTGCTTCCTTCTTTCTTTCTTCTGACATTTAGACAGTAATCCAGCAGATATTTTTCATGTGGCTTCTTCCTTATCTCTCTTTTGTGAAACACTTTACAGACTCTTATAGCACTCATTGATATTTCTTGCTTTAATCATGATATCATTTACTTTTTTGAAATGTCATCATTTTATTATTTGCTTTTTTTACGAAGGCTCTTTTCCTAATGAGGTTATAAATTTCTGAAAGTGGGAACTGCCTTTCCTTGTTTTCTCACATGTCAAGGGACACTTAATGTACTCAAGACCTCATCAAATAGAGTTGTATGGTTAAAGATTGAAGCTTGTGTGAGTTAAGTCCAGCACTTTGGGGAGATTATTGTTTACACAATTTCTCCTGCATTGTGTATTATCCTTGCCATATTGCTATTAAAGTAATAAGATTTCTGGTTTAGTACTCACAATGTGGAACCTCACAATAGGAAATTATAAAGAACAGCTTCAAATCAGCTTCAATACTGGTTGCACATTCAAACCACCACAGATCAACTCTGGTGCCTTACACAGTGTAATGCAAAGCTAATCCACTGGTGGATACTAACAACACTGGAGTAATCCTCCATTTACTGAGAGATGGAGAAACATCGTCTCATCTAGCAGTGACTTGCATTTCCAGAGCGGTTAATACTAATCATGCATCAAAAGTTCACTCATCCAGCCATGGTAAATATTCTTCAGCTTCAAGTTTGCCTGTGATCTTTAGGATTAACTTTCCCACTTTTTGGGCACATCTGCCTGGCTGCATGTAGGAATATAGGATTGTTCTGAAGGGCGTACTAGTTAAGAACAAGTCCCTGGAGTCACGCTGCTCAGTATTGACTGTGTGGCCTTGGGAAAATTTCTTAACTTCCCTGAGCCTCGTTTTCTTTTTTTTTTCAATTTTAATTTTTTATTGTTATGTTAATCACCATACATTACATCATTAGTTTTTGATGTAGTGTTCCATGATTCATTGTTTGTGTGTAACACCCAGTACTCCATGCATAATGTGACCTCTTTAATACCCATCACCAGGCTAACCCATCTTCCCACCCCCCTCCCCTCTAGAACTCTCAGTTTGTTTTTCAGAGTCCATCGTCTCTCATGGTTCGTCTCCCCCTCCGATTCCCCCCCTCATTTTTCCCCTCCTGCTATCCTCTCCTTTTTCTTTTTAACATATATTGTATTATTTGTTTCATAGGTACAGATCTGTGATTCAACAGTCTTGCAGAGTTCACAGCGCTCACCATAACACATACCCTCCCCAATGTCTATCACCCAGTCACCCCATCCCTCCCACCCCCCACCACTCCAACAACCCTCAGTTTGTTTCCTGAGATTAAGAATTCCTCATATCGGTGAGATCATATGATACATATCTTTCTCTGATTGACTTATTTCGCTCAGCATAATACCCTCCAGTTCCATCCACGTCGTTGCAAATACCTGAGCCTCATTTTCCATCTGTAAGTGGCAATAATTAATGATGGTGCCTCTTTTAGTGGGAGAGTTGGGACAAACTGAGGAGAAACCTTAACAATGAAACAATTCCCTTAACAAACCTTAAACAATTCCCTTCTCTCCCCACAGGTAGTTATGTACTTTCATACCATGCAAAAAAAAAAAATAAGTGAGAACACTTTAACTGTTAAAATTCTGCCTGGGTGGCTCAGTCCGTTAAGTGTCTGACTCTTGATTTCAGCTCAGGTCATGATCTTGGGGTCTTGGGATTGAGCCCCAGTTGGTCTCCTAGCTCAGCAGGGAATCTGCTTGGGATTCTCTCTCTCCCTCTGCCCTTCCCCCCTGCATGCACGTGTGCTCTCTCTCTCTCTCCAAAATAAATAAATCTTAAAAAAATTCTGCCTCAAAAATTTAAATTTATGATGGGAATCTTCACCCATTCTTTGTTCCTGCCTTTCATCTCCAGGCATGAGGCTGTCTCTTCTTTGACAAGTCAAAAGCTAGACCTGTACTCGTGATCCCTTCCTTCTTTGCATTCATCACCTTCTCGTATCCTCCATCCCTTTTTTTTGCTGTATTTTCAGTTTCTCTCATTCCGGTTTGTTTTTGTTTTCAGCCTATAAAACTGGCTTTAGGTTGTATTGGCCTCTGGCAACCATTTGAACTGCTGTTTCATTGTTTCCTCCCCTTTCCACCAAACTTGGAATAATTTTACACTCTGTATAGGTTTTATCAACTTTTCCATTAGTTAATATTTAATATTAATAACCCAAACTTGTTACAAAGAGAATGAGTAGACATTTTTCTCATTACCTCTTCAGCTCACCAGTCTGATTTGTATGCTCTCTTTACTGAATCAACCCCGTCAGAGATTACTGGTGACCGTTGGGGGATGCTACTTTCCAACTGGCTGGCTTCTGTGCAGTATTTGATCCTTCACCATCTCTCCCTACCGTTGACAGCTCCTCAGTGGCTTCTTTTTCTATTGTAGTTCTGATGATAACACTTTTCTAATCCTCCTGACTTTTTAAAAGTTATTTCTTTTGACTCTTATTTCTCGTCTTTAATTGTGTTATATATTTTCAGGGTTTCACCTTTACCTTTCCTTTTTTTTTTGTCTTTATAGTCTCTCTCTCCGTCTCTCTCAATAGTATGATATAATTATAACCTTTTACCACTTACCAATGTTCCAGTGACTTTATGGTCTGTATTTCTAGATCAGATCATCTATCTGCAACTCCAAATGCAACATGAAAGCAGGCCACTGGATGCCCCATAAGTATCTCAAAGTGAGCATCCCCAAGATGGCAGATCTGTCTCTTCCTCCATTCTACTGCTCTTGACCAGGCCTTCATCCCCACTCATTTGGACCATTGCAATTATCTCTAGATTAATCTCACTACTTCACATAGTGAGAAGGGCTAGGAAGGAGAGGCCTATAAATGCATGACTGATAATTCCTTTATAATTTCTCCACTGTGCAGAAAGTTACTGGTTAGTACAAATTGTCAAGGGGACCAGAGTGGAATTTCTAGTCCCTTTCTCTTAGAGTCAGCTTCATTATCTTGGATTTATTCAAGTTTGTAAGCTGCTTTACATAGATCCAGGCATATAGAGGCCTTGTGGCTAGGATACTATATTAGGTACTTTATGTAATTTGAATGTGTAAGTCAGTATTTCATGATTAGATTCCAAGATGTGAAGATCCAAATCATTTTTTAATGAATATTAGGAACATTTTTATATTTTTCCCTGTTAAATTTTATGACAATTTATGAGCATCCTCTGTGAAGAGATTATATTAAATATTCTTCAGTCCTTCAGCATGTTACCTTGGGGTCTCATAATTTAGTTATTTTATAATATAAATTATATTAAAAATTTTAAAAACCTCATTTTAAAAGTATTATATAATATGCTCTTGAATTTATGTAATTTATATATAACTAATTTCAATATTTTGTTTAATAAACATATATATTTGACCTTTAATATCTCAAACTACCACTTACTTATGTGAGTCATGGATGTACTTAGAAAAGGAGAAGAAAAATCACTGTGTAAGACTTTAGAATCACAGACCTATACCTCTGAAACAAATAACACATTATATGTTAAAAAAAAAAAAAAGAAGAAGAAGAAGATAGCAGGAAGGGAAAAATGAAGGAGGGGAATCAGAGGGGGAGACGAACCATGAGAGACTATGGACTCTGAGAAACAAACTGAGGGTTCTAGAGGGGAGGGGGGTGGGGGGATGGGTTAACCTGGAGATGGGTATTAAAGAGGGCATGTATTGCATGGAGCACTGGGTGTTATGCGCAAACAATGAATCATGGAACACTGTATCAAAAACTAATGATGTAATGTATGGTGATTAACATAACATAATAAAATTTAAAAAATTTGAATTATCAAATTATCTTGATATCAAATAAATATAAAATATCAAGTAATATTTCCAAAATATTTGAGAATATTTCATTTACTTTTTTTTCCTATTATAAATGATTTCTAGAAATGTTTGAACTGTTCCTATCTTAGTCCATTTGGTCTGCAATAAGAAAATATAGACTGGGCAGCTTATAAACAACAGGAATTTATTTCTCACAGTTCTCGAGGCTGGCAAGTCCAAGATAAAAGCATTGGTAGACTCTGTGTCTCGTGTGAAACCACTTTCTGGTCATAGATGATGCCTTATGTTCTCACATGATGGAAGTGGCTAGAGATTTCTCTGGGCCTGTTTTATAAGGGCCGTAATCTTATTCATGAAGACTCTGCCCTCATGCGCTAATCACCTCCCAAACGCTCCACCTCCAAATATCATTACATTGGGGATTAGGTTTCAGCATAAGAATTTTGGGGGGACCCAAATATTCAGACCATAGTAATTTTTCTTAATAACATTTGATTTCTCCACTTGTTTATTAGCAATTTATAAATCTAACTGGAAAAATGAACATATAGGGGTGCCTGGGTGGTTCAGTCGTTTAAGCATCTGCCTTCGGCTCAGGTCACGATCCTAGGGTCCTGAGATCGAGCCCCACATTGGGCTCCCTGCCAGCGGGGAATCTGCTTCTCCCTCTCCCTCTGCTGCTCCCCGTGCTAATGCTCTCTCTCTTTCTCTCTCTCAAATAAATAAATAAAATCTTGAAAAAGAAAGAAAAATGAACTTATAGTGTATGTTTTTCTGTATTTTATCTTAAGAAATGATTGTTCATGGTTGTATAGTTGTTTCTCTTTTCTTATGTCACAGCAATAACAATGTCACATGGTTATTTAGGTTCCATTCACCTACCATTTGTAAGAATTAAGAGTTTAATGTACTAAATTATCCTGTCCTCTCTGTAGTATGTTCATAAATTTAGTAGCAGTCCTCCATAGTAAATTAACTACAAAAAATATTGTTTTCTCAAGAACAGTGACATTTTAGAACAAAAATGCTATTGTAAGCATTTCTGTGTTATTTGTAACAAGACATACATTTATTTATAAAATAATTATAATCATTTTGTTAGGAATGTAAGAATTATTATAATGAATGCAATAATTATTCTTCTTTATTTCAAAAACATCACCAAGTTCTATTTTAAAGGAATTTGAATATATATGTTTCTGGAATAATATGATTTATACTCCGAAACTTCCATTTTTATCTACAAAATTATGTAATTTGATTACATTAGAAACAAAAAACTCTAAATGTTTATGCATTTTGTCTTATGCTATTTATGAAATCTTCAGAACAATAAAAGTACAGTTCTGTAGTTTTTCTTTCTTTTGACATGTGATAGATTAAATATCTGTTGCATAAAATGTTAATATTTCCTTTTAAGAACATTTCTGTGGGTTCTTTTTAACTGATATTTTATTTGAGGTTTTGGTTTTTCAAAGCATAACATTTTGTCATTCAATGGGAAACAAAGTTCTGCCTCACAGTGGCCTGCCTTTTGGTATTTTTTTTCCCTCTCAGTGGTGCTTTTTAAATGTATCATCTTTTGTTTGCTTATTTTTGGACTCTGAACTGTAAATATAATAAATTTCTGTCTATGCTTTTTAAGGTTCTTGAATTCTGGACTTGAATATGAGTAATACAGAATAGTTGGTAGAACAAACTGATTCTAATGTTTATTTGGAGAATCAAAAGACACAGAAGAGCCAGAACAATATAATTGGAGAACTGACAGTACCCGACCTCAAGACTTACTATAAAACTGTAGTGACCAAGACAGGGTGGTATTGGTGAATGAATAGAGAGATCAGTGGCACAAAATAAAGAGTCCTGGAAGAAATCCACAAAAATACAGTCAACTGACCTTTGTCAAAGGAGCAAAGACAACCAATGGGACAAAAATAGTTTTTTCAATTGTGCTGGAATAACTGGACATCTGGATGCAAAAAAAGTGAATCTAGACATAGACATTACACCCTTCACAAAAGTTAACTCAAAATGGATCATAGATCTAAATGTAACATGCAAAACTAAAACTCCTAGAAGGTAACACAGGAGAAAACCTATATGATCTTGGACATGGTGATGACTTATTAGATGTAACACTGAAGGCATCGTCCATGAAGGAAATAATTGATAAGCTGGACCTCATTAAAATTGAAAATTTCTGCTCTGCAGACAATGTCAAGAGAATGAGAAAACAAGCCACAAACGGGGAGAAAATATTTGCACAGACACATGTGATAAAGGACTGTTATCCAAAATATACAAGGAACTCCTAAAACTCAACCATGAGAAAACAATTTGATTAAAAAAAACAAAATGGACCAATGACCTTAACAGACACCTCACCAAAGAAGGTATACAGATGGCAAATAAGTGTTTGTGGTATAGTGGTGAGCATAGCTGCCTTCCAAGTGTTTGAAAAGATTCTCTACATCATATGTCATCAGAGAAAACAAATTAAAAAAACAATAAGATAACACATCTTTTAGAATGATCAAAATCTGGATCACTGACAACACCAAATGCTCATGAAGATGTGAACACAGGAGCTCTCATACATTGCTAGTGGGGATGCAAGATGGTACATCTACTTTGGAGAACATGTGGTTTTATATAAAACTAAATATACTCTTGTAATATGATTCAGTAGTCATGCTCCTTGGTATTTACCTAAAGGAGTTGAAAAAACATTCACACAAAACCTGCACAGGGATAATTATAGCAGCTTAATTTTAATTGCCAAAACTTGGAAGCAACCAAGATGTCCTTTAGTAGGTAAGTGAATAAATAAACTGTGGTACATTCAGACAGTGGAATATTATTCAGCGCTAAACAGAAATGTGTGATCAAGTCATGACAAGACATGGAGAAATCTTAAGTGCATATTACTAAGTGAAAGAAGCCAAATTGAAAAGGCTGCATACTTTATAATTCCAATTATATGATATTCCAGAAAAGGCACAACTATGGAGATTGTGTAAATGTTACTGGTTACCAGGGGTGAGTGCAGGAGAGAGATGAATAGGTGGAGTGCAGAGAACTTTTAGGGCAGTGAAAATACTCTGTATGATGTTATAATGATGGATATATATCAATATACATATGTCCAAGTGTATAGAATATATAGTATCAAGGGTGAACCCTAAGATGAATTATGGACTCTGGGTGATTATGATGGGTCAGTGTAGGTTCATCATTTTTAGTATAATGTCCCATCTGGTGAGGATATTAGTAACGGGGGAGCTATGCATATGGGCGGGGCAGAGGGTCAATGGGAAATGTCTGTACCTTCCTTTCCATTTTGCTGTGAACCTAAAACTGCACTAAAAAAAAAAAAGTCTTCGAAAAATAGTTGGGATAGAAAGAGACAAGATTCTGGCAATAACTGAATACACTTTAAAACATAATTTGGATTCTGAATGCATAAAATAAACCACTACTGCTTTTCCCAGGAATTTCATTTTATATGTTCCTTTATTTTCTCCTCTTTGAAATTCTCACTTCATTCCCTTTCTACTCATTTTTTTGCTTCTGCTTCCAACTCCTTGTACTAATCACTATATGCAGTTCTTCATTGTTTTAGAGACTATTTAAATGGTTAATTTAATTTAATTTTTATGACTTAATCTCCTTAAAAGTGAGATGCAGAACTTCCTTGTGGTTTTAAGCATGAACTCTGGAGTCAGAATGCTTGGAATCAAATCCTACCTAGTTACATGACTTGTACAATTTACCAGACCTCCCTCTGTGTCTTTCTTTCTCACCTAGAGGTATGTGATGAACATTACGTTGTAAATTTTGGCAAGGTTCTAAGATCAGGATCTTCCTGGCTGCCTTCTCTTCCTCCATCCCTTCTAAGTGGAAGGAATGCTTCTTCTCTGTGGGATTAAATCTTCAAAACTGAACTTGGATTCTCAGTGCCTCTCACCTTATCAGGGACCTTCCTGGCTTCATGAAATGAATACCTCTTCAAATTCCCGAACTAGGCTGGACACCATGGTCCAGTGATACAGAATATTTGTAATATGACATCTATACGTCTTTATAAATGATTAGCCTTTTGTGTAGACCTGTTTTCCCACCTTGTGAGCTTGACCTTATTTGACTTATTGTTCAAATGTGTTCTGACTCTCATCATATCTTTAACCTTCTCTGCTGCAGAGTCCCAAGTATGCATCCCTATGTAGCCTTCACCTTCCTGACTTATAAGTGTTGCTTTACTGTCTAGGCCCACAGCAGAAATGAGTGTTCTTTGAGAGAGATAATGTGTTCTTGTATCTCATGATCCCAACAGAATGATTGGCCCAAGTTATCTGTTTGTTTGTTTTTTTTAAATCAGTGAATAAGTGAGGGTTTGAATTTGAAAAGCACCTTATTTCTAGTTTACTATCCTATGAATCCATTTCAATAAAATAATGTGTGACCTTTTAAAAAAGCAGAGATTCTTTTTCCAGCCATGATTAACCAAGAAATGTGTTCTCACCAAGAATTTAAAAAATCAAAGACTGTTCCTTGACAGGCCAAATAATAATAACAGCTTTATTTTTGAACAAATTCTAATTTAAGAGAGTTTTGTGTTCCACTAATTATACAACTAACTCTGCTACGTTTTCGAATGACCAACAATTTACTATATCCCATGCTACTCTCCTTCTTTGTATCTTTTTCCTAGGAAGTAATTTTCTCTTACAGTCAATGCAGATTGTATCTTATAGCCAGACACAAAAGATTAAAGAAAAAACATGTCATCTTATTATAGAAAAAAAAGTTTTTAAGGGCCATGATTAATTTCTGTGACCAGTATCTGGGTATATGTCAATAGTTTGTGGCTAAAGAAGATGTCTGCAAAAGCTTTCGGTAGTTGAATGTATGCATTTTTGAGATATTGATCATATGGTTTGGTGATTTCTATATAAGGAATTTATTGTTCCATTTATCTTGTCTATTTCTGTTTGTCTTTGATTGAAAACAGAACTGACTGAATTGCCAATATAAGTGGAAACATACTTAGATAATATGTCTCTTCTTGAGTTTTGCAGATTTGGACTTTAAGCATTGATCTCTTATTGGATTGATAAGCCTGTCAAGTCTGTTCAGTAATTCAGCTGTAGAAGGTCATAAGTTTTTTGTTGCCTATGTAGTCCAGATACTCCAAACCTACAGGGGAGCTCTTTTCTTTTTCTTTTTCTTACTTCCTAAGTAGACTCTTTATTCATTACAGTTAGCCTTCTATTTTTTTTAATTAAAAGATAGCCTTTAATTTTTTTAATATAAAACTTACATACCCTCTTAATGCCACTCTAACTGCCTCATGATAAATTTTTAATCTCTAGCATTGCTTTGATTTTTGTTCAATTTTTATTATGACTTACTGTTTAATTTCTGAATGATTCAGAAATAGGGTTTTAAGTTTCAAGTATGTGAAGTTTTTGGGTTTTTTTTTCTTGTTATTGGCTTCTCTTCCCTCTTCCTTTCCAAAGTAGTCTCCTGTAATTATCCCTATTTTCTTCCGTACAGTACATAATTTTCTCCTGTAACCTCTGGACTTCCCTTCAAGCATATACATTTGCTGAAGTTTGCTTTCTATGTCAAAAAAGAAAATAAAAAACAAACACTTTTGACCCCAAATTACCCTTTGTAAACTCATTTGTTAGCTTTCCTTTACAGCAACGATTTTTGAAGGAGGCCTTAGAGTTGGTGTTTCCACTGCCACTTCCCATTTTCCTAACCCATTTTGGCCACCCTGCTATGGTTATCATTCTCCTGCAGTTGCTTGAGTGACCTCCATGTTACCAAATCCATCAGTGATGTTTGAGCCTGATTTTCTGTCCATTGATTCTGTCAGTTAGTGACAGCAGGGTATTGAAATCTCTGACTTCTAGGAGCCTGGGTGGCTCAGTCGTTAAGCGTCTGCCTTCGGCTCGGGTCATGATCCCAGGGTCCTGGGATCGAGCCTCATGTCGGGCTCCCCGCTCCGTGTGAAGCCTGCTTCTCCCACTTCCACTCCTCCTGCTGTGTTTCCTCTCTTGCTGTGTGTCTCTCTCTCTGTCAAATAAATAAATAAAATCTTAAAAAAAAAAAATCTCTGACCTCACTTGTAGATTTTTGTTCTTTCTTTTTGAAGCTCTATCTTTTTTTTTTTTGCTTCAGTATTTTCAGTTCTGTTACTGAGTGTATACACATTAATTGTTATTGTAGCCTCTTGATGAATTGTGTTCTTTATACTTGATACTATCCTTTGCTTTGAAATCTACTTTGTCTGATATTCCTATAGGCTCTCTAGTTTCCTTTTAGTGTTAGTGTGATATATTTTTCTCCATGCTCATGCTTTTAACCTATTGGTTGTCTTGTATTCAAAGTGTGTTTCTTGTAGGCATCATATAATTGGGTCTCAATGTTTTATCCAATTTGATAATCTCTGCCTTTAAATTCGTATATTTAGATCATTTACATTTTATGTGAGTAAACATGTGGTTAGGTTTAAATCTGTTATCAGTTTTAATGTCTTCCCTTTAGTTGTATTGTTTGTTCTGCACTGGTATCATATTATTGAGTTTTCTGATTATGAGTTATATGTTCCTGCTTTTCTATGTGACTGGTAATTTTTGATTGGATATCAGACATTGTGAAATTAATTTTCTTGGGTGCTGAATGTTTTTATATTCCTACAAATGTTCTTAAGTTTGTTCTGGGATAAAGTTAAGTTGATCTTTCTGAATTTTCCTTTTCGAATTTATGGGTGGAACAAGAGTGATGTTTAGTCTAGGGTTAATTATTCTCTACCATGAAGCAAGACCTTTCTGTGTACTCTACCAGCACCCCATGAATTATGAGGCTTTCCAGTGTTGCTGGTAGAGATACCCATTTCCTATGAGAGTGTTGTGAATTCCCTCTATTCTTTGGGTGACTCTTTCCCTGGCTTTTATTGGTAATCTTACATGCATGGATCGATATTCTGATGAATCCTCCAGGGAGACCCTCTGCAGATCTCTGGAGTTTTCTGTGCATCTTTCTCCTTTTTGTTACTTTCTCTTACAAATTCTAGGTGCTTTGATTTCTCCAGACTCTCAGCAGTGTCTCCTTAATTCAGCAAATCTTCCTGGCTGTGCATGGGATCCCCTTCCTGGCACAAGCCCTGGAAAATCTCAAAGCAGTAAACTGGGGCAGTTGTAGGACTTCTCTGCACCCCTCATCCATTGCCAGATTTCAAGGATCACTGTACTTCATTGCTTAACATCCGGCATCTTGAAAATAATTGGCTCACGTATTTTCTCTATTTTTTATTATTGTTTACTTCTGGTAGGATGGCAATTTCAGTTCCTGTTACTCAGTCATGGCCAGAAGCAAAACTCAAAATCCTTTTTCAGTTTTCTTTAGTATGACTGCTTTCTCAGAACGAATTCTCTTATTTGTGGCATAGATTGATTGCCTTTCTAGAACTGAACTTACTCATACTTTGCAAAATCTTGTTTTGAACTCATCCTCTGAAGGAGATATTCCCTTATATGCCATTACAGTGAGCTAATTTTGAGCCTGCATTGCTGGGTGCACAAATTCAGTTTGTATCAGTGCTTTTACTCATGGGTTTTGCCCCATGAGACACCTCTCAAACCCCCAAGAAATATAAGCCTATTTCAAGTCAGACTTGCTAAGGTTGTAACTAAATCCTGGTTACACTGACCAGTTTATTTTTGTTAGATGGGTGAGCAGCGGGCACTGTTTTTATCCTCATTCACTATTCCTGCCCTGAGGTTCAAAATAAGGTGTATTTCTAATGGCCTTACCTTTGATGCCCACAGTCCTGT
The DNA here is from genome assembly GCF_002201575.2 of Neomonachus schauinslandi. NCBI lineage: Eukaryota > Metazoa > Chordata > Mammalia > Carnivora > Phocidae > Neomonachus > Neomonachus schauinslandi. Next base: position 18,435,892 of record NC_058405.1, on the reverse strand, counting down.
TTTCCCTGTGAGCTACTGATTTTGGCTCCTGTCTACTCCTCTGAGTTCCCTATTAATTTCTACTTTATGGAGATTTTCTTTTTTGGGATCTTTCAAACGTGAAATGTTTTCTATTCAGTTTGTATTTTTGGAACAAAAGGGAGGGAATTCCATTTATGTCTAATCTACTATTTCACCCAGAATGAAAAAAAATTTTTGAAGAGTTGGCAGAAAGTGGAGACCATGGAGGAGGTAACACAGTAATTTGAGTAACCCCTGATTCTGTATTCTTTGAAACTCTCATCAGTTTACATTTCTTTAATTTTTCAAAAAAATTATATATATCTCCTTTGTATTTATCTAGGCAAAGATTCCACTTCAAGATTTTAGAAAATTCCAGTGCTAATTCATGAGGAGTAGTAAATATTTTGCTGCAGCTATTGCAGTTCTACGGTTTTTTAAAATTAAAAACTAGCTTGCGAAGTATTTGGTAATAGTGTACTTTTTAATATTGTAAGACATGAGAGATATCATCTAGTAAAGTTGAAAAAAACTTTAAGCGATATAGATATTAATAAATATGTTGCAGGTAGAACTATTTTCCTAATGGAATATAGGAAATGAGTTTCTGATTAGAATATCTGAAAATAAAAAAAAAAAAGATTCTGGTTGTAGCCAGCCTATGTCTGACTTTGTTTTTTACCTTCTTTCTTTGCCAGTCAGACTGACACTGCAGAATGCCCAAGTCTCTTGTATCCCTTGGTCCATTTCTACTTTGATGTGTATTGTAGTCCACTGTCTTAAAGAAGGGCAATAATTTCCTATTAAAGACATTTTCCTAAATGTAATGTATTAGTTGAATTTTTCAATAATTAAAAAAATGTTTCCTAATTGCTAAGAGTCATTCTTAATACCATGTTTTACCCATTTTTTAAAAAAATGACTAAGAATTATAAACTTTCCTATGGAATATTGTTATGTATGTATAATTTTCCTTGCAGGGATATTAGTCAGGATTTCAACTTGTTTTCTCATTCTGCTAAATATTATCAGTCTTCTCTCATCTTGTTGTAACTTTATTTTTTTTTAAGATTTTATTTATTTATATGAGAGAGAGAGATTGAGAGAGAGAGAGCACATGCAAGCAGGGGCAGGGAGAGGGACAAGCATTCTGCACAGAGCATGGAGCCCCACACAGGGCTTGATCCCATGACCCTGAGATCATGACTTGAGCAGAAATCAAGAGTTGGATGCTTAACTGAGCCACCCAGGCACCCCTACCTTTAACTATTTTATATAGTTACTAAAAATATGGCTGCTCTTAACATTTGGATATTCAATACACCCATGTTCCTACCTTTATAAATTTTCTGTACATTTCCATCTTAACCATAAACCAAGCTTGATAATTGATTAGCATATCATTGAGCATTTGGACACAGAGTAGCCTTAAATCATCATTAAAAATACCTATTGAAATAATTGATTCATATGAGTCTAGTTCTTCACAGAAGTTATTAGACAAAAATAATGTGCATATTTAAAACTCAATATTATAGTTATAAGGAAAAACTAACTATAAACATTAAATTCAGTCATTATAGGAACCATTCACTTTTATAAAGTAATGAAATTCATTTACATAAGGTACAAAAGAAAATCCACCTCATTAATTCACAGATATATAGTCTTCCATTTTGGGGTGGAATGTGGAGGAATGGTAGTTATATGTTCATTTATGAAAACACTTTATAAACTAGACAAGGCATATTTAAATGTATTGAGGTTTTCGAGAACCTAAAAGTAAAATGGTGATGTGGTTTGTTAAAAGTAAAAATGGGCTGGGATTCACCTAATTAGTGGAAATGTTCCAAATATCTACATAGAAAAATAAGCAAGATGCATAATGAAATTCAAGCACTTTTTTTTTTAACTTTGCCTTCTTATAATTCAGTATAGCTAATTGACCTAGCCAAAATATAGGAAATTATTTAACATTTATGTTAGATTTTGCCAATAATTTCTATAGCTAAATATTAAAATAATGAATATAATGCAACAGATTAGGATATAAATTTAAATTTTGGTGTCCATTATCTATTTCAGTAGTACAGTATTGACTTAATCTCTAACTTAAGTCTCATCATAGGAGGATGTGTATGCTTTTGGCAGGGCCTATAATTAACTTCAGTCAACTCATTGGGAAATATACTCAAAACATAAAAGAAGAAGGTCCACTTATCTTTGTCTTAACCTATAGTAATTAAGATATTCATTTATTAATATATGTTGAATTAAGCTATGTCTGGATGTTTCAGATGTCTTGTTAGGTCCTGCAGAAATAACAAATAGAAGTGAACATGACCAAGAAGACTATTCTTAATGGGATTTCATTCTAAGCACATCAACAAGATTTATTAAAGTTCTTTGAACCAAAAATGAGTATCCAGTAGGTAGTTTTTTGACAGTAAAACAAGCAATCAGCAACTATAGAAATTTTTGCCTACCTCTGCTTGGTACTATAGGGTATCAAAAATACATGACTCTTTGGTGTGCTGATTGTATGAAGAAATATTACCTAATGGCGTACTTGCCCAATCTTATACCTATGTTTTTCTTGCTAAGTATAGAAGTGGATGTTTAAAATACCTAGTATCAGTATAGACATGAAGTTGGGGAGGTAAGAATAGAAAAAGATGGAAGCTGAAGGTCATCAATGAGTTAGGGTGAATGGGAAATAAATCTCAACCAACCCCTCTTCATTGTCCAGGCAACAAGCTTTATGTTAGTAGTTAAGAGGGAGAAACACTGTTTAATTTTTGCTCTTGGCACTAGTGTCTCCTTTATCTTTTTCTTCAAGATTTATCTGTGGGAGGATGAAGGTCATGCATTCACAATATTTGTGGATAAGGGTATACTTTATTTACTTAGGAAATATTTGTGTGTTCAGCACTGGTCTAGGTTATGAAAGAATCTGACCCAGATCCATTGGAGTCTATTTGCAAGAGAGTGGCATATTTGGCTAATTGTTGTTGTTTCAGATAAAATAAATTATTATACCATACCAAAATCAAATGTAGCATTCTTCTTTAATGAAGCAAAAATAGTCAGCTATTATAAAGTTGAATGAATACACATGTATTAATATGTATTTTGTGTTTTTATCATATAGTAAAAGAACAATTAGACTACTAGACTAAGATTAATAGGAAGCATTTTTTTGGCAAAGCTGCTTTTTTTTATGCCATTTTCAGATGTAAAAAGATACTGATACTAAAATTTGTTACTCTTACTGATTGCAATTAAACTTTTATATGCATCACTTTTTTTCACATGTGATATTTGAGGACAGAATTTTAGATAACATAGTATTCAAAATATTGCCCCAAATTCTAGACATTTTAGTATTTCCGTATTCATTGCTATTTCTGTGTGACAAATTACGAAAAACTTAACAGCTTAAAAAACAGTTATCCTTGGGGTGCCTGGGTGGCTCAGTCGTTAAGCGTCTGCCTTCAGCTCAGGTCATGATCCCGGGGTCCTGGGATCGAGCCCCACATCGGGCTCTCTGCTCGGCTGGGAGCCTGCTTCTCCCTCTCCCACTCCCCCTGCTTGTGTTCCCTCTCTAGCTGTCTCTCTCTCTCTCTGTCAAATAAATAAAATAAAATCTAAAAAAACCCCAAAAAACAAAAAACAGTTATCCTTTCAAAAATTTTGTGGGTCAGGAATGCAGGCATGGCCTAAGTAGGTCCTCAGCTCAGCATCTCTGAAAGCTGCAGTGTAGGTGTGGGCTGAGCTAAGGTCTCATCTGGAGGCTCAACTGGGAAAGAATCTACTTCCAGCCTCACTCAGGCTGTTGACAGAATTCAACCCCTGTGGTTGTCAGACTGAGGGTCGCAGCTTTTTGCTGGCTTTCAGCTGGAGGCCATGCTCAGATCTCAGAGGCAGCCCTCTGTTCCTGGAGGACACCTTCTATTCCTAAATCTTGCCCACATTTCCTGCCACGTGTACATCCCCAACCAGGCCACTTATTTCATTGAGCCAGTAAAGAGGCTTTTTAGAGTGAGTCTGCTAGAAAGACAATCTTGTACAATTTAACATAACCACCGAAGTGGGATCCTATTACTTTTATCGTATTCTTTTGGTCAGAAACAAGTTGTAGGTCCTGCCCACACTCAAGGGAAGGAGCCTATGTGAGGGTGTGGATCTTAGGAATTGGCAATCATGAGGGCCATAATTTCTTTATGGCTTATTTAGAACATGTTTATTTTAACAAGCCCCCTGTTTTCTGAGACATATCAAATGTGAGTTACTGTATCACTAATGTTGCCAAGTGTACAGGACTGAAAACTGCTCCCTTCCCTCAGATCTAGCAGGACTCACAGGCAGTACATGGATGATAATAGCAGCTCACCAAACAGTCTTTTGGGTTAAGGGACAAATGGAATAAACACCTTTTATTTCTGTTATATGTCTAAATTTCAGCAGAGCTTCTTACTAGAAGGCAGAATAATTGCAGACACAACGTTCATTTCCTGGCTTATTCCAAGATAGAGCCCTTGGCTAATATGAGTTGTTTAGTATTCATGGCTTCTCTTGTAGACAGTGAAAGGTTTTCCCCCAAAGACAACTACACAGAGAAAATCTGCATTTCATGTTTCCTATCATCTCTATCCTGAAAGTATGTCATCAACTAAGGGATGGGTCTTTGCTTCTTCCACTGGGATTGAAGCAGAGAGGGACAAGAAAGTAGAGTTGGAAAAAATATGGACTATTACTTTAGAGGGTTTTTTTTTTTTTTTCTGACTTTAGTGATGATCCTCCAGGGTTCTTTTGAAGAAGGCCGTTTTTAGTTCAACAGGCATTATACCCAAATCATATATTTCTTGTAGGGATGCTATCTGGGAAATTTTTATATTGCTAATATTATTAAATAAATAGAAGTGTTTTAGATGACTTCTTAAATGATTTTTTTCAAAGAAGTTATATATGCCATTAGAAAGCAGTGCTTCTCGAGTGACTTGTGCAGGGTGAGTGGGAATAAGGTTGTGATAATTTCCAGGAAATTCATTGATTATTCAACAATCCCTTATATACCATCCATTATGTTCTTACAAGCGCTAGGACTGGAATACAATAAAGAACAAGAGAATAACTGGCTCTTGTCATTATAGATCAGGAAAAAGGAGGGTTTTCTGAGGGCAAAATTCTTTACAGTATCTGAAATCTTCATACAATTTAATATACCTTTGGGCTATTATGTGATGCGTTGCTTCTTGCACATATTCCGTGTAGGTTGTTGAATGTAGAGCCTGGTGTACACCCACAGGCTTACCCACTGCTTGTGGATGTTTCCTGACTGCAACCCCAGCAGTTAGAAATGCTGTGCAGTGGCTAGACCTGATTTCAACGGAGTACGCATACACACACAGTAGCTTCGACCATCTGAAATGTCTGTAGTTACTTGGGAGAATTTCAAGGGGATTGGAGTGGTGAGCCAAGAGAAAACGTTGTAAACTGAACAGATGTGGGTGAAGGAAAACCAATATTTGTTAATTTGAATCATACTTAGTTTTGCTTAATAAGATTCAGGAAATTCCAAATTGGGATGGGCTGTGCTGGTTTCAGAGACATTTGGTGTTAATGATTGAACATCAGTCCTACGTATTTGCTTCCCTCTTTGATCAGAGATATGGACGCAGTGGCAGTTAAATTTGTTTATTTAGGGTTTATGTCCAAGAACAGATCTTATCAAGAATGATTTAATCAGACTATTAATAAAAAATTAAATTCGATGTGACAACTTTGCAGGTGTGTGTCATCCAGATATAAAATTTAGATCTGACCGGCAATCCCAAATCACAAGTGTGTCCTCATCAAGGAAGGATCAATCTTGCAGGCATATTAAGTGCAGTAAATATTTTGTTGAAGAGCCTCCACTATGATGCTAGCTAATGGAGCCAGGTCTCTGAAATTAGCGGGCCATGTAATTCTGTATCTGATGAAATCCAAAGTACTGAGTCATAGGAGGCCGCAGTGGCCGGAGCCCTGAGAGCCGGGAGTCAGAGAGGATGTTAACATGATCAGTTAGCTTTTTTCTGACAGCACCTTGGAATATATCGAAACAGAGAACACACAGGATAGAACTGTGAAATAGCCAAACACACGAGAGTCAAGGATCGAAACAGCTCATTTGACAACACACTTAGTTCATCTGCAGGATTGGGGGTTTTATTCTTTCAGAGCTCTCCTAATATAATTTTGTAAAGTTGGCTCTTAATTAGAAGCTAACCTAACAGAATAAAATTTGACATATGTATATTTTATGTATAAGTAGGAGGAGCGTTAGAATAGATTAGATAGTCTGACACTGTGGTTTTCCATGTGACAGCGTCTCGAGAGCCGTAGCAACTGCTTTGTGTTGATCATTTATCATGAATCTGGCACTTTTCATACATTGTGGCACATGCATTATTCAAACCAGCTGATGATTATGTTATTATTTAACCCTTTTTACAGAAGAGGAATCCTATCCATGAAGGTGTGGCAGATGGAATGAGGTCAAACTCATAACCAGAAGAATCACCTTGATTTTCGTCTTACTCAATTTTAGCTTCCCTGGTCTCCTGGACTGTGCCACATAGGGCCTTTGTGTAGATTGTGGCCACGTCCGTATGATCTTTCATCAAAGAGTTTCTGCCTACTGTTTTGGACATTCTTTAGGCCAAAGTCAACTTGCATTCAAGATTAAAGTAAACCCCTATTCCATCAGCCGGCACACAGTAGTTTTGCTGTTTTAAAATGACCTCCCTCCCCTCCCCCGCATCTTATTCTCCCTGCTTTTCCTGAGGAATGTCGCCCAAGTTAGTAGCTCCGTTTACCAACTATATGCTGATGAGCCTAAAGTGTATTTCCAAGACCTCTTTCCCCAGCTGCAGTCTCAGATACCCTATCAGTTGGGGTCCAACCGGGAGAAGAGAAACTGTGCTAATAAGTATTTCAAAAAAGAGGAAATTTAATATAAAAAATTGTTTCCTCAGGTGTTGCAGGCCAGAAGAGCAAAAAGGGAAAGATGTGGTGAACCAGAGATTAAAAAATGCAGGATCAGTGGCATTTGTCTGGTTTTCCCCCCTCTCTAGTTGCAATGAAAGAAACTCAAATTAGCTTAAGCACAGAAGGATTGCATTAAGTCCTAGACCTGAGAGGGAATTAATTTGGTTCAATTTACTGGAATCAAAGGCAGGGGAGCAGGTAGCTAAGGCTTAGGAAGTAGAACTAGGACTTGCTTTCTCCAGGATATATTCATTTATTCTCATTCTCCTTCTCTCCCTCTGCCTCTCCTTCCACCACTTTCTCCCTGCCTTCTCCTTCATTCTTCTGTGCCCCTGTGTTTATGTGGCTTTCTGCCACAGACTGAATGTCTCTCTACATGTCAGGGAAGATGGCAGCCACATTCTTAGATTCTCCCAGTTAAGCCACTTGGTAGAAAAATCACTATTATATTTAGTAACTGTTGTATTAAGATACACCAATATCTTCATCTCCTGGGAAGTACTTGCTGACAACTGGAACAATTTATATTGCCAACGAAATGGTATTCTGTAGGTCAGCCAGCCCTGGGTCAATGCCTCTTCTTGTGGTGAGGAGGGGAGGTGATGGAATTGGGGAAACAAATTTCCTGAATTAGGGAAGCGAGTTTCCAGAATGTAGGGTGGGAGTCAGGTAAAAACAGCACATGAGCACACAATGTTATTGTTGTTGATGTTGTCTGAGGAAAAATAAGTAGCAGTTAGTGTACAGTAATTGTAAATAAGTATCTTGATCCCTGCCATATATAGATTAATAACAATAGTTACTGAGCTAAACTAAACATGTCTTTATTTAAATACATGCTTCATGTCTTCTGGAGTCATCCTTTCTCATCTTCACGTGGAATTCGGGAGTTCTGTATATTTCTTATTCAGAACTCATCATGTTTCAGAAACCACAACCTTGAAATGAGCTGAAATACGTTTCCCAGAACTCCTAATTATACATTATCATATAGAATGTTACCCCATTTTCCTTATTAAAAATAATGCATCACATAAAAATCATTTGTTGAATACAGACTATACGCTGGATCCTTTTTTCATTATGAAAATTTCAACATGAAATTTTTTGTAATTTTACTAGAAGAGATCTACAGAATTTCTTCAAAGCTGCCTATTCGTATGCATTCATTCTGTGGGATTCCTTCAGTCAATTGGTAACTGTTTATTGAATACTTTCCATGTAGATGTATGGTGTCAGCTGATGGGGATAATTGTCAAATGAGCAAATATTTATTACAAAAGCATTATTTGGCATAATTATCAAGGTGTTTATTTTTTTTCAGTACCTAATGACAGTGTGTACATTTTATTTGTGTTAAAACAATACGAAGACAGATTACAAATTGATTATAAAATCTTTACCCAAATAATTGCTGAATCCAAAATTTATTATTATATCCCACAAATATAAATTTTATTGACTTTCTTCCATTCTGGAAGACAATCGGCATAGAGATTTTTCTTTTGCTTGCTTGTTTTTTATTATTAATTTTTGTTCCTAAAAGTATTTTGTTTTATTTCTGTACGCTTTTCATCCATAATTCATTTTTTTTTTAAGATTTTATTTATTTATTTGAGACAGGGAGAATGAGATAGAGCATGAGAGGGAGGAGGATCAGAGGGAGAAGCAGACTCCCTGCTGAGCAGGGAGCCCGATGCGGGACTCGATCCCGGGACTCCAGGATCATGACCTGAGCCGAAGGCAGTCGCTTAACCGACTGAGCCACCCAGGCACCCCTCCATAATTCATTTTAATCACATTCCTTAAATGTCAGGTTTATTTTAGCCTTATAACTTTCATTTTGAGTAATGACAAACAAAGGGATAGCCTGTTAAGAAAAAGGCTTTATCTTTAAGAGCGACAGTGCTTCTAGATCTCTATCAACATCCCATCAGGAGTTCATTAGTGGGTATGGTTCTGAGTCTGAAATTCTCATCTCCTGCTTGCTTTCTTTTCCCAAGTCATCTCGTGGTAGATACAGCTTTACTGTTTTGTTGATTTCATTTAATTCTTCAGGGAGTTTACTCATTGGTGAATTAAAAGCAAAAACCTGCTATTACTCATAACATCCCAAAGCTGGAATTAAGCATGGCTAATGCTAAATTTCTAAATTAAAAGAATAATGGCACTTTAGTTAGTTCTACCTTTTTTGTCCAATGGTCCAAACAGTGAGGGGGGCGGGGGTTGTTTTGTTAGAAGTATTCTTGCCAGTAGAGAGTTTTACATTTGGATTTAGGGAGACTGCTTAAAATGTGGAGTCATCTAAGATTTTCCTCAAGTTGGAGGGAAGATTTTGTAGAAGGATGGGGGTCTTAATTCGTTTTACAGCAAATGAGATTTCTGAAGTGACAGTGTTGATAAGATTTGTTTTTCTTTTCTCTGTCAGCATGTCTGTTAGAAACTACTATGGAGTCTAGACCCCACTGGGTGGTTACGAAAAATTTGTCAGATTAGTAAGAATGTTCAGTAATATAATGACATTAGTTAACTAAATTGCTTCCTTAATGAGGGCACATGACATTGGGTTTTTAAATGGTAGCCTGAAGATTTTTAGAGCTATGTAGATTAGAAGATTCAACAAATGAAAACTAGTAAAAAAATATGAAAATTCAGTGCTAAGCAATTTTGAAGCGTCTCTGTTATATGAATTTCTTATAACAACTCTCTGAGCGGTCAGGGCTATTAGGCTAGTATGACAATAAGTGTTCTCTGCCCAAGGTCATGATTTAAAATGATGAAGATAAAATGTGTAGCCTGCTCTCTTCTCAGACTCCAAAGTGCCTTTCGCTGCCCTAGCCTGGTCCAGTTCCTCACCTTCAGACTCAGCCTACCTTCAGAGTCTGGATCCAGTTTGATCTCCAGCGAGAGAAATGTTAGTCATTAGTTCATCAGGAGGTTGGCCTACTGCTGGCTCTTCTTTAATCTTAAATTTCCATCAGGATTTTTCATCATTCATTAGGACTAAGCTCCTGGATTATATTTCAGCTTCTGTTTATGGGCACTTGTACTATTCTAATGTGCCTGCGTCCAGACTCTGGTTCCTTACCAGTTCCTTGGGAACCGGGATCTTGACTGCCACCTGAGGCTGCACTCTGAGGCTGTAGTCCTGATTTGTATTTCTTGACCATCCTGGCACCTGTCAGCTTGGCCAGGTTATCTGCTTACTATCTTCTGCCGACTCCCCTGGTGCTCCGTGCTTCCTTCCTGCTGGCTCACCTGCCTGGACTTGCTTGCCCATTTGCAGCGGGGGCCCAGGCTGCTCGCCTCTTGCACATCAACGCTCTGAGTTGTAGCCACATCCCAAAAGTCCTGTTTAAATGGCAACTCTTGCTTTGATAACAATAGCCTGTAATTTAGCCATTTTGCCCTTAGCTTTTTGCTCTTAGTTGCATTTTTTTTCAAACTTTGGAAACTTGCTATTTTATACAAAGGTGGGGAATACTAAAGAAGAAGAGGTAAATGGCAGTCTTGTTTGGCTGGGACAGCCCCATTGCTTAAGAGGTAAGAACTTCCCCAGGTGACTCTGATAATAGGAATGATTGATTACACTTAACGTAGCTCTCGCTATGTGCCTGACCCTTTCTAAGTACTTTTCAGGTATTAATGTGCATAGTAAATTAGAAAACCTGCCATCAGCAGAGACGAGGCAATGTCACATTTCAAGAGCAGTCAAATTTCTTAGATTTTACAAAGTCGTGCAGAGGTTAAGCCTCTCCTCACGTCTCAGTATCGCCAACATTCAGCATCAGGAGAAAAGGCAATTGCCACAATTGTATAGATTCTGCAAAGCAAATATGAAGAAGGGGATGTGTATACAGCTCTCCCTAACTATATGGGAAGTACACAAGTGAAAACGAAATGTCCAGGGGTGCCTGGATGGCTCCGTCAGTTAAGCATCTGCCTTTAGCTCAGGTCATGATCTCAGGGTACTGGGATGGAGCCCCGAGTTGGGCTCTCTGCTCAGTGGGGAGTCTGCTTCTCCCTCTCCCTCCCTCCCCACTCATGTGCTCTCTCTCTCACTCTTTCTCAAAGAAATAAATAAAATCTTAAAAAGAAAACAAAATGTCCAAATATAAAAGGGAATCTAAGGGTGTTAATAGGCTTGGTAATACCCATAGTTTGAAAAAACAAACAAATGAACAAACAAAACAATGATATCAGAGAGTTGTAAACATAACCACCTTTCCTGTCAGGGTAAAGGGGGAGACACCCGTAGCCCAATATAATGAGGTATTTGTAACATCTTCACATGATCACATTTCATTCTAATTTTTTTCTTCATTATTTTCAGAAGCATTTTGAATGAAAGTGTACTGGTGGTTTTCCCTAATATTAGTAATGAATATGATGAAGATAATGGGGACATATATCAGTCCCACCTTCATGGAACCTAGAGGCTGTTGGGGGATGCAGACGAGGAGACAAGCAGTTCTAACACAGAGTGGCAAGTGCGGTAGCACAAATTGGGCTTTGGATTCAGACAATTCTGGATTCAAATCCCTGTTCTGCCACCATACTAACTGGGTTGCTTTGGACAAATGATTTACTCTCTATCAACCTCAGTTTCTTCATCTATAAATGGGAATAATAATTGTACCCACCCTAGGGTCCGTATGGATTACATAAGTTCCAGATGAATAAACTCTACTAAATATATAATATACCGATATCCCCAGTTTCCCTGGTACTTATATCACATGCCACATATATCATTCCAAGATCACATGACAATGAATTTTTTTTAAAGATTATTTATTTGAGAGAGAGAGGAACGGTGGGGCAGACAGAGAGGGAGAGAGAGAATCCAAATCCCACTCACTGTGCACAGAGCCTGACGTGGGGCTCAATCCCCCGACTGCCAGATCACAACCTGAACCAGACAAAGAAATTTTAAATAAGGTAAGAGCTGAAACAGATCAGCTAGAGAGCGCGTTAATACGTAGTATGAGAGTTTCTGGTGTCTGTGTGAAATAAACATTAAGGTCAACTGTGCAGGGGAAGGGGAAGTCGAGTAGAAAGCTGACTGCCGAGCGGGGTGGAGCGACTGGTAGATGTGCTTGATTGCAAAGCCTCGACCAATGTCTGTAGTCATGCATTATGAATATTTAAGATATTCCCATCTTTAAATCCTCTCCGCTTGAGCCCAGTGTTACAGAGAGACTGAAGACTGGGCAGGTCTGAGGCCCATTTTTAAAATGGATCCTTGTATCTCCTTTGGCCTTCAGTGTCCATTCCTTTTTCACATCCATCCTTCCATCTATCATCTGCTCATTGATTCATCCATCCATCTATTCATGGATCCATCCATTTCTCCCTCTTAACTTTGTCCAGACATTCTTCCATTAATCAAATTTTCATTGATTGATTCACCAGGAGGAGGCACTGGGAATATAAAAAAAAAACCAAAAAAACAACAGCACAATGATGGTTTCTGTTCTCACAGGGTATTTTAACTAAGATACAGGTTCGGCTCAACCAAGATGGAAGCTTATTTCTTTCCCTCATAAGATTATGAGTGATTTAATCTTGGCAACTTCAGATCCAAACTTTTTTAAGACATGAGTAATAATCTCCTCGCAGTGGTCACCTGGGGAGCTTCCCCCCTGATTCTGATGCTACCTTTGCACAAAACATTTTTGGGGGGAGAGGTTCTAATTCCCATTTAAAATAATAATGCAATTTAATTTCACCAGATGTTTTATTAAGATAGAAAATTACAGTGACATCAGATTGGTTGGATCTTTTTAGGGTTTACCCTCCCCTGGACTATTGGCTGTTTATTGATTTTTTTTTTACCAAGCAGTTACTGAATGCTTGTCATCTATCAGGGTCAGGTACACTGATGAATTACGTATCATAATTCTTTGCTTTTGAGGTGCTCAGGATTTTGTCAAGAAGCAAAATGGTTAAACTTAATTGTGGTATGTTGTAATTATTGACTCAGTGTGGCCATGTATGAGTGAAGAGGAGGAAACTATTTATTCTGGATAGGCTGGGGAAGACCACGTGGAGAAGATGAATTTGGACTTCAAAGGATGAATAGCATTGCACTAGGCAGAGAGGCAAAAATTTGTATCTAAAGAGAGAAAGGATATGAAGGGAGAAAATGCTGCATGAACAAGGCATAGCATAGTGTGGCTAGGCAATACATAGATGTTCAGTGTTACTGGAGTCTGTAGCTAGTGGGAAGAGGTAGAGGTAAAGAAATAGTAAAGTCAGTTGCCAAAGGGTTTCAATAGGATGCTAAGGTATTGTCTAAAGAGCTCTTGACAAAGGACCTTCATTTTAATTTTCATTTGCAGGATGGGTTTGTTGACAAATTCTCTCCTCCATTTCCTCCTCCTTTCCTCCTTTCCTTCCTTAGTACATTTATTTCAATGTTCCTTTCTAGGTGCTAGGGATAAAGAAGTGAAAAAAGCAAAAAAAAAAAAAAGCCTTATCAGTATGGAGCTTCTGATCTAGAAGCAGAGCTCATATAGACTGTGTAAATGGGAAGACAGTAAATATCTTAGGCTTTAAAAGCCATATAGTTTCTGTTGCAACTACTCACTTCCGCCCTTGTAGTGACAAAGCGGCCATAGAAAATACATGAACAAAGGTGAATACCTCATTTCTAGTAAAATTTTATTTATACACTGAAGTTTGAAATTCCTATCAATTTCATGTGTCATAAAATATTTTTCTTGGGAGCGGAGCAAGATGGCGGAGGAGTAGGAGACCTGGATTTCGTCTGGTCTCAGGAATTCAGCTGGATAGGGATCAAACCATTCTGAACACCTACAAACTCAACAGGAGATCGAAGAAAAGAAAAGCAACAACTCTCTCATCAGAAAAGCGACCACTTTCTGGAAGGTAGGACGTGCGGAGAAGTGAATCTGAGGCGATATTCGGGAGGATAGACGGCAGGGGAGGGGCCTCTGGCGGCCGCTTCTGGCAAGTGATAGAGCCGCGGAGCACAAAATCGGAACTTTTAAAAGTCTGCTCCGCTGAGGGACGTCGCTCCAGTGGCTAAGCGGGGGGTGGAACCCTCCAGGACAGTGTGGTCTCAGGACCCTCGGGGTCACAGAAAGACCGGGGGTGCCTGAGTGTCACAGAGCTCCCAGGTAATGGAGCAGGGAAGCCGGCTGCAGAGGCGGAGCCCAGGCGCGGGCTCTCAGCTCGGGGTTGCCATAAATTGTGATCCGCGGCACAGTCAAGCCACTGCTCCTCCAGCAGGGACCCAACAAGCGGCAGATCCAGGGAGACTCCCCTTCCTCCCCCGGGAGGAGCCACGCGGGAGTGCACCGCAGGGATCTGCTGGGTTTGGAGACTCCACCCGGGGTCGGGTGCCAGAGATAGAAACGCGCGGTCACAGGCCGGGTGAGCACGGAGTGCGGCTGGAGGCCGGGGAGACGGGAGTGACTGACGGCTTTTCTCTGGGAGAAAAGGGGCCCCTCTGAGAAGCGGGGCCCCGAGTTCTCGGCTCCTCTGGGGCGGAGATTGGGAGGCCGCCATTTTCACTCTCCGCCTCCAAAACTGTACGGAAAGCTCGCAGGGAACAAAAGCCACGGAGAGCAAACCCGAGCAGATTACTAATCCGGGAGGGGGCAAGGGCGGGGCAATTCTGCCTCTGGCAGAGACATTTGGAAACCACGGCAACAGGCCCCTCCCCAGAAGATCAGCGAGAACAGCCAGCCAAGACCAAGTTTACCGATCAATGAGAACGGCAGAATTCCAGCGCTAGGGGAATACTGCACATAGAATTCATGGCTTTTTTACCATGATTCTTTAGTCTTTGAAAGTTAATTTTTTTTTAACTGTCTTTTTTTCTTTTTTTTTCTTTTTGAATTTTTCTTTTTCCCTTTTTCAACCAACATCTTATCAATCCCTTTTTTAAAAAAAAAACATTTTTATTTTTCATTTTTAGAGTCATATTCTATCCCTTCATAGTAGTTCCCCGTATTTTTGGCTTATATATATAAGTTGTTCTCTCTTTAAAATTTTGAGATAGTTTCTTCTAACAGATTAAAATATACCCTAAATCTCTAGTATATGGTGTTTTCTATTCCCCTGCCTGATCACATCCTTTCCCCCTTTTTTCTTTTTTATATCCTCTTCTTTCTTTTTTCAAACAACTTCTTATCAATTCCTTTTATAAAATTTTTTATAATTTCCATCTTTACAATCATATTCCATCCCTTCATCATATCAACCCTTATTTTAGTACATATATAAGTTTTTCTTTCTTTAAAATTTTCGGAGGCACTTTCTTCTAAAAGACCAAAATACACCCCAAATCTAGTGTGTGGCACTGATCTATATACCAGCCTGATCATATTTGATCACATTCTGGTTTTTTTGTTGTTGTTGTTTTGTTTTGTTTGTTTTTGTTTTTATCTTTATCTTTTTCTTTTTTCTCTCTTTCCCTTTCTTTTCGCACTGCTTCACGTCTTTTCTGATTTGTTTAGAGTATATTTTCTGGGGACGTTGTTACTCTGCTAGCATTTTGTTCTCTCATTAATCTATTCTCCTCTGCACAAAATGACAAGACGGAAAAAATCACCTCAACAAAAAGAACAAGAGGTAGTACCGACTGCCAGGGACCTACTCAATACGGACATTAGTACGATGTCAGATCTAGAGTTCAGAATCATCACTTTAAAGATACTAGCTGGGCTTGAAAAAAATATGGAAGTTATTAGAGAAACCCTTTCTGGAGAAGTAAAAGAACTAAAATCCAACCAAGTAGAAATCAAAAAGGCTATTAATGAGGTGCAATCAAAAATGGGGGCGCTAACTGCTAGAATAAATGAGGCAGAAGAGAGAATCAGTAATATAGAAGATGAAATGATGGAAAATAAAGAAGCTGAGAAAAAGAGAGATAAACAACTACTGGATCACGAGGGCAGAATTCGAGAGATAGGCGATACCATAAGACGAAACAACATTAGAATAATTGGGATCCCAGAAGAAGAAGAAAGAGAGAGAGGGGCAGAAGGTATAATGGAGCAAATTATAGCAGAGAACTTCCCTAATTTGGGAAAGGAAACAGGCATGAAAATCCAGGAAGCACAGAGAACCCCTCTCAAAATCAATAAAAATAGGTCAAGACCCCGACATCTAATAGTAAAACTTACGAGTCTCATAGACAAAGAGAAAATCCTGAAAGCAGCTCGGGAGAAGAGATATGTAACCTACAAGGGTAGAAACATTAGATTGGCAACAAACCTATCCACAGAGACCTGGCAGGCCAGAAAGGACTGGCAGGATATATTCAGAGCACTAAATGAGAAAAATATGCAGCCAAGAATATATCCAGCGAGGCTGTCACTGAAAATTGAAGGAGAGATAAAAAGCTTCCAGGACAAACAAAAACTAAAGGAATTTGCAAACACAAAACCAGCCCTACAGGAAATCTTGAAAGGGGTCCTCTAAGCAAAGAGAGAGCCTAAAAGCAACATAGACCAGAAAGGAACACAGACAATATACGGTAACAGTCACCTTACAGGCAATACAGTGGCACTAAATTCCTATCTTTCAGTAGTTACCCTGAATGTAAATGGGCTCAATGCCCCAATCAAAAGACACAGGCTATCAGACTGGATTAAAAAACAATACCCATCGATACGCTGTCTGCAAGAGACTCATTTTAGACCCAAAGACACCCCCAGATTGAAAGTGAGGGGGTGGAAAACCATTTACCATGCTAATGGACACCAAAAGAAAGCTGGGGTGGCAGTCCTTATATCAGACAAATTAGATTTTAAACCAAAGACTGTAATAAGAGATGAGGAAGGACACTGTATTATACTTAAAGGATCTATCCAACAAGAAGATCTAACAATTGTAAATATCTATGCCCCTAACATGGGAGCAGCCAATTATATAAGGCAATTAATAACAAAAGCAAAGAAACACATCGACTACAATACAATAATAGTGGGGGACTTTAACACCCCCCTCACTGAAATGGACAGATCGTCTAAGCAAAAGATCAACAAGGAAATAAAGACTTTAAATGACACACTGGACCAAATGGACTTCACAGACATATTCAGAACATTCCACCCCAAAGCAACGGAATACACATTCTTCTCTAGTGCCCATGGAACATTCTCCAGAATAGATCACATCCTAGGTCATAAATCAGGTCTCAACCGGTACCAAAAGATTGGAATCATTCCCTGCCTATTTTCAGACCACAATGCTTTGAAACTAGAACTCAATCACAAGAGGAAAGTTGGAAAGAACTCAAATACATGGAGGCTAAAGAGCATCCTAGTGAAGAATGAATGGGTCAACCAGGAAATTAAAGAAGAATTAAAAAAGTACATGGAAACCAATGAAAATGAAAACACAAGTATTCAAAATCTTTGGGATGCAGCAAAGGCAGTCCTAAGAGGAAAGTATGTAGCAATACAAGCCTTTCTCAAGAAACAAGAAAGGTCTCAAGTACACAACCTAACCCTCCACCTAAAGGAGCTGGAGAAACAACAGCAAATAAAGCCTAAACCCAGCAGGAGAAGAGAAATAATAAAGATCAGAGCAGAAATCAATGAAATAGAAACTAAAAGAACAGTAGAACAGATCAACAAAACTAGGAGCTGGTTCTTTGAAAGAATTAACAAGATTGATAAACCCCTGGCCAGACTTATCAAAAAGAAAAGAGAAATGACCCAAATCAACAAAATCATCAATGAAAGAGGAGAGATCACAAGCAACACCAAAGAAATACAAACAATTATAAGAACATATTATGAGCAACTCTATGCCAGCAAATTAGATAACCTGGAAGAAATGGATGCATTCCTAGAGATGTATCAACTACCAAAACTGAACCAGGATGAAATTGAAAACCTGAACAGACCTATAACCACTAAGGAAATTGAAGCAGTCATCAAAAATCTCCCAACAAACAAAAGCCCAGGGCCAGATGGCTTCCCAGGGGAATTCTACCAAACATTTAAAGAAGAATTAATACCTATTCTTCTGAAACTGTTCCAAAAAATAGAAATGGAAGGAAAACTTCCAAACTCATTTTATGAGGCCAGCATTACCTTGATCCCAAAACCAGACAAAGACCCCATCAATAAGGAGAATTACAGACCAATATCCCTGATGAACATGGATGCAAAAATTCTCACCAAAATACTAGCCAATAGGATCCAACAGTACATTAAAAGGATTATTCATCATGACCAAGTGGGATTTATCCCTGGGCTGAAAGGTTGGTTCAACATCCGCAAATCAATCAATGTGATACAATACATTAACAAAAGAAAGAACAAGAATCATATGATCCTCTCAATAGATGCAGAAAAAGCTTTTGACAAAGTACAGCATCCTTTCTTGATCAAAACTCTTCAGAGTATAGGGATAGAGGGTACATACCTCAATATCATAAAAGCCATCTATGAAAAACCTACAGTGAATATCATTCTCAATGGGGAAAAACTGAGAGCTTTTCCCCTAAGGTCAGGAACGCGGCAGGGATGTCCACTATCACCACTGCTATTCAACATAGTATTGGAAGTCCTAGCCACAGCAATCAGACAACAAAAAGAAATCAAAGGCATCCAAATTGGCAAAGAAGAAGTCAAACTCTCACTCTTTGCAGATAATATGATATTTTATGTGGAAAACCCAAAAGACTCCACCCCAAAACTGCTAGAACTCATACAGGAATTCAGTAAAGTGGCAGGATATAAAATCAATGCACAAAAGTCAGTGGCATTCCTATACACCAACAACAAGACAGAAGAAAGAGAAATTAAGGAGTCGATCCCATTTACAATTGCACCCAAAACCATAAGATACCTAGGAATAAATCTAACCAAAGAGTCAAAAAATCTGTACTCAGAAAACTATAAAATACTCATGAAAGAAATTGAGGAAGACACAAAGAAATGGAAAAACGTTCCATGCTCATGGATTGGAAGAACAAATATTGTGAAGATGTCAATGCTACCTAGAGCAATCTACACATTCAATGCAATCCCCATTAAAATACCATCCACTTTTTTCAAAGAAATGGAACAAATAATCCTAAAATTTGTATGGAACCAGAAAAGACCCCACATAGCCAGAGGAATGTTGAAAAAGAAAAGCAAAGCCGGCGGCATCACAATTCTGGACTTCCAGCTCTATTACAAAGCTGTCATCATCAAGACAGCATGGTACTGGCACAAAAACAGACACATAGATCAATGGAACAGAATAGAGAGCCCAGAAATGGACCCTCAACTCTATGGTCAACTCATCTTTGACAAAGCAGGAAAGAATGTCCAATGGAACAAAGACAGTCTCTTCAACAAATGGTGTTGGGAAAATTGGATAGCCACATGCAGAAGAATGAAACTGGACCATTTCCTTACACCACACACAAAAATAGACTCCAAATGGTTGAAAGACCTCACTGTGAGGCAGGAGTCCATCAAAATCCTAAAGGAGAACACAGGCAGCAACCTCTTTGACCTCAGCCGAAGCAACTTCTTCCTAGAAACATCGCCAAAGGCAAGGGAAGCAAGGGCAAAAATGAACTATTGGGACTTCATCAAGATAAAAAGCTTTTGCAGAGCAAAGGAAACAGTCAACAAAACCAAAAGACAACCGACAGAATGAGAGAAGATATTTGCAAATGACATATCAGATAAAGGGCTAGTATCCAAAATCTATAAAGAACTCATCAAACTCAACACCCAAAGAACAAAGAATCCAATCAACAAATGGGCAGAAGACATGAACAGACATTTTTCCAAAGAAGACATCCAAATGGCCAGCAGACACATGAAAAAGTGCTCAATATCGCTCGGCATCAGGGAAATCCAAATCAAAACCTCAATGAGATACCACCTCACACCAGTCAGAATGGCTAAAATTAACAAGTCAGGAAACGACAGATGTTGGCGGGGATGCGGAGAAAGGGGAACCCTCCTACACTGTTGGTGGGAATGCAAGCTGGTGCAGCCACTCTGGAAATCCGTATGGAGGTTCTTCAAAAAGTTGAAAATAGAGCTACCATATGATCCAGCAATTGCACTACTGGGTATTTACCCCTAAGATACAAAAGTAGGGATCCGAAGGGGTACGTGCACCCCGATGTTTATAGCAGCAATGTCCACAATAGCCAAACTGTGGAAAGAACCAAGATGTCCACCGACAGATGAATGGATAAAGAAGAAGTGGTATATATATACAATGGAATATTATGCAGCCATCAAAAGGAACAAGATCTTGCCATTTGCAACGACGTGGATGGAACTGGAGGTATTATGTTGAGTGAAATAAGTCAAACAGAGGAAGACATGTATCATATGACCTCACTGATATGAGGAATTCTTAATTGCAGGAAACAAACTGAGGGTTGCTGGAGTGGGGGGTGGGGTGGGAGGGATGGGGTGACTGGGTGATAGACACTGGGGAGGGTATGTGCTCTGGTAAGCACTGTGAATTGTGCAAGACTGTTGAATCTCAGATCTGTACCTCTGAAACAAATAATGCAATATATGTTAAGAAAAAAAAAGAAGAAGAAGAAGGTAGCGGGAGGGGAAGAATGAAGCGGGGGAAATCGGAGGGGTAGACGAACTATGAGAGACGATGGACTCTGAAAAACAAACAGTGTTCTAGAGGGGAGGGGGGTGGGAGGATGGGTTAGCCTGGTGGTGGGTATTGAGGAGGGCACATTCTGCATGGAGCACTGGGTGTTATGCAGAAACAATGAATCATGGAACACTTCATCTAAAACTAATGATGTAATGTATGGGGATTAACATAAGAATAAAAAAAAAATCTAAAATATTTTTCTTTTCTTTTGTTTCTTTCTCCTACCATTGCAAAATGTAAAGCTCATTCTCAGCTCACAGGCTGTGCAAAAAGAGGGAAGCTAGCTTTGGCCCACTGGCTGTAGTTGGTCTAACCCTGTTCTAGAAGTTCAGGTTAATGGAGACATTAGACACAGCTATTAGCTGAGTGAATCAAAACCATTTACATATTTAAAAGATTTAGCAAATAGTGGAACCGGCTTATAAAGCAGAGAGATTCATCAGTTCTGCAGGAGAGGCAGGGAGGTGAAGCTATTGGGTCATGGATGATCTTGGACATTAATATCTAAGTTAATGAAGGTTGCATCAGATCTTCTAGAAATTCAGTTGCTTCCTTTCACAGTGAAGCTTGGATTCACATGGCATTTCTGTACATACGCTAGTCTGGCTATCTTCTGAGATCACCTCCTCTGAGCCAGGTCCCTGTTGTGAATCTTAGTATTATACAGTAGTCAGGGTCCACTGGGGCATGATCACCATTCACATCTTTCAGCCCACCCGTGTGAACGCAGCCTGGTTCAAGTACTTTTCTCAAATGAGAATGAAGAATTAGAATGGGTGTTCATCATCCAGATGTTTCTGAGAGCAAGCTATCAGGCCTTCGGATGAGCTGAAAGACCTTGCCTACACATTTTAATAACACTTTTCATCCACTTGGCGATAGTCATAGTTGTTGAAGTTTTGAAGACCTATGGCTCGGGACCCAGGCCCGACACCTCTTGGGTCTGCTGTGTGACACTAGACCAGTCACTGGGGCTCCTTCAGCTCCAGTTTCCACGTCTGTCAATGGGAATAGTACTCATATGTAACTTAAAGTTCTCCTGTACCACATGAACTAGTCCTCATAATCCATATCAAGCTTATAGTACAGTGTCTGGTAAATAGTAAAATAAATAAAAATGGACTACTGGGGCACCTGGGTGGCTCAGTCATTGAGCATCTGCCTTCGGCTCAGGTCATGGTCCCAGGGTCCTGGGATCGAGCCCCGCATAGGGCTCCCTGCTTGGCGGGAAGCCTGCTTCTCCCTCTCCCACTCCCCCTGCATGTGTTCCCTCTCTCGCTGTGTCTGTCTCTCTCAAATAAATAAATAAATCTTTAAAAAAAATAAAAATGGACTATTATCACGATCATTGTGATTAGGGAAAATAAGAGAGGAAATTTAGCACTCTTTTCCTCGTAGGGTTTTAGCTATTTTTTAAAAAATTATTTATTTATTTGAGAGACAGAGACAGCACAAGCAGGGGGAAGGGCAGAGGGAGAGGGAGAGGGACAAGCAGACTCCCCGCTGAGTGGGGAGTCCAACGTGGGGCTCAATCCCAGGACCCTAAGATCATGACCTGAGTTGAAGTCAGATGCTTATCCAACTGAGTCACCCAGATGCCCCAGGTTTTAGCTATTTTAAGATTGAATGATGAGAGAATTAAATTAGAAAAAAAACATCTGACTTAAAATCCTAAAAAATCATGTGGGCTATTACAGCTAATATAAGGGGAATCATTAAACATTTCAGAAATTTAATTTGAGGGGTGCTTGGGTGGCTCAGTTGGTTAAACATCTGCGTTTGGCTCAGGTCATGTACCAGGGTCCTGGGATCAAATCCTGCATCAGGTTTCTTGCTCAGTGGGAAGCCTGCTTCTCCCTCTGACTGCCACTTACCCTGCTTGTGCTCTCTCTCTCTGACAAATAAATAAATAAAATCTTTAAAAACTTTAATTTGAGAAAGGTTAATTACCTTTACTATGTCAATTATATTTTTAAATAAATAATTGCTAATTCTTTTGAATAAACATGCCCAGGACATATTCATTTGTTAATTTAAGATGGTGTATAGTGGACCCCCAAACTTCTATACAATGAGTAAAAACCACTATAATATATCTTAATATGAAGGCTCACCACAGCCACTGTGGACTTCAGCTGCTAAAATTAGAGTGTGCTCTTTTCAACTTTCTCCCCATTGTATTAGAATTTGCCTTGGTCTGACACCAGTAAGAGGCTTTTTATTTACTTTCTATTGCTGGGAAGGATTTTAATTGGTTCCATGGCTCTTAGTCACGTATCACTTTATTTCTCAACGGATGATTCAGACCTGCAGGAGTCATGCCATAATTTAACTGTAGAAAAATGTAGTATCTGGGAATGTCACACACAAAAAATTGTACAATGGAGAAAAGGTTGTGCTGATCTCTATAAGAATGAGTGAAATTCTAATTCATTCTTATACATTTTGTTCTCTGGAGTTTTTCTCCAACTAATAGAGAAGTCTAAGTTTATCACTGTACATATTCTTTTTCAATCTACTTTATGCCCAGTGGCAAATATTTTTACATGTACATGAACATAAATGTGTGTGTGTGTGTGTTTGTGTGTGTGTGTGTGTGTGTACAATTTGGACTTTATGTCCATGGAATGGATTTCTTTGTTCAAATTGGACTAATTCATTTATGGCCACCAAATCTACAACCAACCCTTGAGTGAGTTATTTCTCTTGACCTCAATTTTCCCGTGGGTGAGATCAAGCTTATATCTTCAAAGGGGTTATCAGAAGAACTAACTGAGACAATAGGTATAAAATGGCTAGTTCAGTGCCTGAATCAGTAGGTGCTTAATAACTGCTTGATTTCTTCCCTTCCTTTTTTCCTATGGCTTTGCTTCTACCTTCTGGCCCACATCATTCTTTAACTACCCTCAGAGTCTCTTCTTTCATTTCTAAAATCACCATGTAATTTATTCCCACTTTTAATCAAAAGCAGACAAATAAACTAAATATGATAATATTGTTTCAGAGATTTTCCAGTTGTAAATATGATCAGATACCCTAAAGATAATGTATTAACATAAAAAGAATAATCTAATTAGGAAATTACATGAGTCTCCGGGCTTTTATTGTGTTTATGATTGAAAATGATAGTGTAGATTTCATGTCTGTTGTTGGGTGAGAGTTTTGATAAAATGACAAACAACTTCAAATTATTTTCTCCTCAGGCACCTATGAAGATGGGCTACAGTTTTTACGTACCATCATGATGGGGAGACCCTCCTGGTCTGCTTCTCTCTGATAAGCTGTCACATTCACTTATCCCTACTGACATCTCCCATACACTAAAATTGTCTTAGTTATTCACAGTTCCTCTGCCTTCCAAAAATATGCTCCTTTATTGTTATTATGTCTCTGACTTTGTTGACTGCCAGATCTTGTAGATTTATCCTTGTCTTCCAAGCCTTTTTGCAAGTGAGCCCGTTTTGTCACAGTGTTTAGAATTATTTGTACCTAATGCTGATAAAATTGGTCTAAAGGTTGAAATCGGTCTCATAGGCATGGCTACTGGGCATGGCTATTGCTCTGCAAAACTAGTGTGATTTGAGGCTTTTGCAATATTGGATCCCAGATTTGGTCTGGTGAGTTGCCAGAGGGCAGGCAATATATGCTTAAAAAATTTGTAATAAGAAAATTTTAGTTTGGACATTTCTGGAGAATCTCCAGGCCAATATAAGGTCTGGGACTAAAAGTTCAACATAGCGGAGATGTCCACAGCCAGACTGATCTGTGTCCAGCATTTCCCTCCATCCCTGGAAACCATCATTCTGCTCTCTGCTTCTATGAATTTGAATATTTTAGATATCTCATATAGAGTCATGCAATATTTATCCTGTGTCTGGCCCATTTCGCTCAGCACAGTGTCCTCCAGGCTCACTCAGGTTGTTGCAAATGGCAGGATTTCCTTCCTTTTTATGGCTGGATAATATTCCACTGTAGGTTAGTATTGCATTTTCTTTTTCCATGCATCCATTGATGGACATTTAAGTTGTTTCTACATCTTGGCTATTGCTGGGAAACACATCATGGAACACGTAATGAACATGGGAGTGCTAATATCTCTTTGAGATTTTGACTTCAAATTAGCATTGCTATTATAAAAAAAAAACAACCCAAAGACAAGTATTTGTAAGGATGTGGAGACATTGGAACCCTGTATACTGTTGGCAGGAATGTAAAATGATACAGTTTCTGTGAAAAATGGTTTGGAGGTTATTCAGAAATTAAAAGATTTACCATTTGATCGTGTCCCTTTCATCTGATTGACAGCAGGTTTATTTGGATCCATGTGGTTCAAATGGGGTTAACCTTCATGCTGGGTGTAAGCATGGGATGAAGCCTGACCAGGCCCATGTTCTTTTTGATTCAGCTAGGGGGAGATACATTTAAGTTCACTCATGAGATGCCGGGATTTCTTTTCAAGAATTGTTGGAATAGAGAAGGTCTCTTTCCGGGATTGTGTCCGCCAACATAGAGTGAAACCTCTAGTTGCCATTTTGCCGTCAGTAGGAAGGAGCTTTCTCAAGAATGAACAGAGAAGAAAGCAAGACATATTTGAGCCTGTGGATCTTCCTATGCCTGGTATTTTCCCGTGTTTTTAAGTGTTTTGTCTAACATTCATTTTAATTGGGGCAAGGTGTCTTCTCATACTGATGTGCCATAATTTACCAGCTCCTATTACTTAATATTGCTATTACTGCTATTTAATATTTTGTCTGAAATTAGCAAGCATATGTACAAGTGTTTGGTACTTCTGTAAGATACAGAAGTGGCATTGCTAATTCAAAGTATATAAAGGTTTTTTAAGACTTCTCATACGGTAGGCAAGACATTTAATATATGGTTTTTTGCTAGGACATTCTAGTTTAAGATTCTCTTATATTTTCTCAGTTAAAATATTCAGCTATTATGAAAAAGTTTATGTGCAGATTGAATGAAACATTTTTCTTAGAACTCTGAGAAACAGAAATCCTCTCTATCATGGTATTAAAACTAAGTCAAGAAAGCTGATGTGTTTCCCAGCGGCATATGGACTAAATGAGATCTTCAAGCAGCTGTGTCTGGGGTGAAATGCTGTTGTGTTTTTAGGCAGTGCTCAAAGCAGTGGTCAGTCTGAGCATGAGTAGTTCAGGTATGAGTTGTGCACCCTTGAGATGGGAGAGTGGAGAGCTGGCTAGCTATGTCTGCGGCCTCCCCCTTGGTTGCTGCATCCTGTTTCCCCCACAAGAGTGGACAGGGTTATCAGTGTAGCTCAAGGGACATATAATCACTTCCTATTGGTTACACAATGCGTGACACAATCCTAATATGATGGGAATTAGGCTTCCCTGTTGTCATCTTCAGTTCCACTAAAGGGTAAAGGGCTAGTATGTTGACCTCGCTCTCAGGGAGGCCTTCTTGAGACCCTCCCCTTTCCACCGTTCACCCTCTCCCCTCTTCAGAGCTCACAGCCCCTGCCTCTCCAAAGCACACTCCTCTTTGCTTCCTAACATCCTGAAACACTCGCTTGCGAAGCCAAACAACACCAGTTTTGTTCCTTCTAGTCGAAGAGGTAATGCGAATTACATTTATGTAAGTGCAGGAAATGTGTTCATTGTCACCGACACCTTCTAATTGCAAAAAATGTAAAAATGGGTATTATAGTAGAGGGACGTACCGCAGCTTTGTGAGAACAAAAATGGAAATGAAAAATCTGGTTCTGATCAGAGGTGTTCCACGTACTATGTGTGATCTTTGCTAAATTACTTAACACTTCACAAGTCTTTGTCAGCTTTTTCAAGCCTTAGCTTTTGCAACGAAGGAGAACAGCAGGAAAGAAGCTTCTTCCAGATCCATAGTCACGATATTGATTTCCTAAATGGCAAAGGTTGACCCAAGTGGTCGGAGAGCCCTGTGCTCTCAACATTCCAGCTCTAGCTGCTGGTCACATGCCCCGAGACCCAGGATCATGCAAAGAAAAAAACAGGGATCAGTGCAAAAGAGATTCCAAGGTACAGAGAGGAACCGATAGAAGAGTCCAATGTGATAGCCCCTAACAAAACAGAAATGTTGGAGGAGATTCAGGTTTTCTATTCTATTCTATTTCTCTATATTTCTGTCTCTTACTCTCTCTGTGTCAGTATTTTAAGTAACTCAAACAAACAAACAAAAAAAAACAAAAACCAAAAAAACCAAGAAAACAAACTTCCCTAAATTAAAAAAAAATTAAATTATTTAGTAGATGAATTGAGGGAGAAGATGGCCAAGTTGGATTCATATTTTTAATGCTTCTTCTACATGGTAGAAGAAATAAAACAGCGAACACAAATAGAGAGCATCGAAAATTATGAAGATAAAGAAAAGAAACATGGGGAGTACATTCAGGAGACCCAATATGTAAATTATTAGGAGTCATAAAAGAAAAAAAGGTTTTAAATGTAAGTGACACAATGATTTAAATATATATTTAAATATATAGAAGAGAACTTCCCTGAGCTGAGTTCTTGAGTCTGTAGATTAAAATCGCACTTCTGGATATTCCTAAAGGAAATGAAATCACTATCCCAAAGAGATTTCTGCCCTCCCATGTTGATTGCAGCATTATCACAAGAGCCAAGATATGGAACAACTAAGTATCTGTTGATGGATGAATGAATAAAGACATTTTTATATATGCACATACATACAGTAGAATGTTACTCAGCCTTAAAAAAAGAAGGAGATCCTGCCATTTGTGACAACAAATAAACCTGGAGGACATTATACTAAGTGAGGGAAGCCAGACATGGAAGAGACAAATGTTGCATGATCTCACTTGTATGTGGAATCTAAAAAAGTCAGACTCATAAAAGCATGGTTATCAGGGGACCAGGGGGTGGGGAGCGTTGGGTGGAGAAAATGGATAGACATTAGTTAAAGGGTACAAAGTTTCAGTTTTAGGATGCATAAGTTCTAGAAGCCTAATGTACGATATGGTGACTGTAGTTAATAATACTGTCTTGTATACTTGAAATTTGCTAGGAGAGTAGATCTTAAGTGTTCTCACCACACACACATACACAAAGTAACTGTGTGAGCTGGTGGACATGTTAGCTTGCTTGATTGTGGTATTCGTTTCACAGTGCATACGTATAGCAGAACATCATGATATACACCTTATATATATTCGTCAGTGGTATCTCAGTGAAAACTAGAAAAAAAATCCTGATTAATGCTAGGCATGATTGAGGAGAAAAGACACATACCTCAGTAAGTCCTGGTAAAATTCCTGAACTGTAAAGATTAAGAGAAATTTTACAAGCTTGTAGGCTGGAATGATTTACTTTCAAAATAAAGAGAGGTCCAGAGAGAGTGTGATTCTCCTCTGCAACATCGAAGTTTGAAAGACAGTTTGAGTTTACAGAGAGAAAAGCACTGTGCCACCAGAGTCCCATACCCGGTGAAGACATAATTCACCTGTTTGGTTAATGGTGGATAGGATAAAGTATTGTGGATATTCAGTGATTCAGAGAGTATATCATTTATGGACCTCATGAGAGACAATTGTTTGAGAATGTACTCCAACGGAATAATGTATTAGATGAAAGAATTTAAGACAGAGAAAGAAGGTGATGAGAACATTCAGTGGCAAGTAGTGACTTGACATGCTTTATCTATCTGTCTATCTATCTATCTATCTATCTATCATCTATTATCTATCATCTATCTGCCTATCTATCATCTATCTGCCTATCTATCCAGCTATCATCTATCATCTATCTATCTATCTATCTATCTATTATCTATCATCTATTATCTATCTAAATAGATAATGGGAAGAAGGAGTATGGATAATTCAAATACCAAAAATTGAATGTTGAAAAAAGATATAAAGGAAAGCTATTAATCTAGGACTAAATTTTCTGTATTACTGAAGCCAATGTGGGAGTTGTGTAGTGAGTTGAGGAATTTGGGGCATGATCAAGGGAAACAATAAGACCATGAGGTGGCAGGAGCCCACAACAAACTTTAGTCGGGTGGCCATTTGATAGATTTATAAGCTAGGTACTTCTCCTCACAATATGAGAACTTTCTAGAGACCAGGGTGTAGGGCACTGCCCAGAAAGGGAAAAGGGCAAGGGAGAGAGGATACGTCCGCTCTCTTAAAGGTGCAGGTGATGTGGCTCAGGACCATGGCAGGGAGTCTGAGAACTCAAGGGTCAGAGAATTCCAAAGGGAAAAGAGGCCTGGGGTCTTTTATGGCCCCTGAGGCTGAGCTAAGGCTAGTGAATGTTGGATGCAGTTTCCTAGAGTCTGCACAACACGCCGCATGCTGTAAATGGGTAAACATCTCCATATTTGGGTTACATGTAAAACAATTAGATGTGTAAAAATGTGAGTTCAGTGTTGGCAGGCTTTTGAGCCTGCTGGAGTCAGATCTAGTAGACAAAATAGGGACATAGAGAATTTGAATGATATCAGTAAACACCATATAAAAGATATGTATAGCAATGTACACTTTCAAATATAAATATAGTTTTGTATATCTATGAAATATTCATAATTAACCATGTACTTGGTTATGAGGTAAAAAAGGCAGAACTTCTACCAGCTACATGTTACATTTTGTGTTGGATGAAAATAAAATTAGTAATAAATTAGGAGACCTCACCCTCCTCAATGACTGGAAATTAAGAACCACACTCCCAAATTAATTATGGATCAAACAAATTAAAACCAAATTTAGAAATTAGGAACTATTTTGAAAATATTGTAAAGGAAAACACTTCATAAAACCAAATAGCCTCAGCAAAAGCTCTACTTAAGGAATAACTCCAGTGATCCAAAAAAGGAAACTTTATGCTTTTTTTCTAAAATCACAAGAAAAACAACACCAAAAAATAGATAAAAGGAAATGCTAACCTTAAGTCCTGTAATAAAAATGAAATAAAAAGGATAAAGTAAAACTATATTTAGTTGAGTATTCAAGAAAATCAATAAAACCCTGTTGAACTAGAGAAAAAAGAATACAACACTACATGCTTAGGAATAAGAAAGGTCACAAATCTACACAGATTGAAGAGATTAATGACATAAGGAAACACTATTTCAACATAAAAAGTAATCAATAAAAATCCTAAAAAAAAATGAAGTCTACTATGTATGCATAGCCTCAGGGTTGGAAAGACCTGGTGAATCAAGACAGGACACTTGGAATATAATGAAGGAAAGAGAAACACATTTTGCCATAAAACAGTTAAAATTTTTGTGGCAAAAATTATTATAAGTGAAGTCAAAAGAAAAATTGAAATTTGTATAACATTTTTTTTCCTCCCTCCCTCCCTCCCTCTTTCTTTTTCCCTTTCCTTTCCTTTCCTTTCTTTTCTTTTCTTTTCTTTTCTTTCTTTTCTTTTCCCACAAAGAGAATGTGGAAGGACATATACTCTAGGCTATTACTACGTAGTTTGGGTGGAGGGGGTGAAAAAGTTGACAAGTAGGGTAAAAAGAAATGAAAAGGCTTAATACATACAGACTGTAGGTGTAATTTAAAATCTAAAAACTCAGAACAATAAATTCCTTGGGGCACCTGGGTGGCTCATTCTGTTAAGCAGCAACTCTTGGTTTTGGCTTCGGTCATTATCTCAAGGTCCTGAGATCGAGTCCCATGTCAGGCTCCATGCTCAGCTCAGAGTCTGCTTGGGATTCTCTCTTTACCTCTCCCTGTGTTCCTCACCTCTTGCTCCCATGCTGTGTCTCTCTCTCAAATAAATAAATCTTAAAAAGAATGATAAAGTCCTTGAATCAAGCAAGTACCTTATCCTCACAAAAACTGGGGAGAACAAGTATGAACATGACTTCTAAAGTACCAAAAACTTAACCCAAACTACTCCATTAGGCACATGGTTTAGGGAAAATGAGTTGGAGACCCTTATCACAACCCACTGTATATCCTTCGTAAAATATATATGACATATGAAGTTGTCACTGAAAATAGTAATGCATTGTTCAGCCCACCAAAAAGTGCCTTGTGTATGTGTGCACTTAATAAAGATTAATTTTCCTTCCCTCCAAACCTTTGTTTTGCTTTCATGAAGCTCTTCTCTTCTCCACTTTTAAGCAGGTCTTTTGAGTTCACTCATGATGTATTTTTGAAGTGGTAATGACCTCATCAACTGCATAAGAACACTACTAATGTCAACATGAATGTATTTTGCTGTGAAATAATGACTGGTTTCCTAAGAAGAGATTATTATGACGATTTTCTGTTCTCACCCAAATTCTTGGGATAGAAGAAACCTTGACTTGTCTTTGTGGGAAGGAGTCCTTTCATACTTTGTATTTCACAGTTACCAGTACGGAGTGACATTTGTTCAGCTGAACACAAATCAACATCATATATCAGTTTGACATATAAAGTTAATAGCACATTTCTGAAACAGGGGCAGTATGTCTTCGTAGAAGCAGAGGACACCTGACTTGGGCCACGTTCAGGCATTTACTGATCATGGGGTCTTGGACATGTTACTGAATTTCTCTGAGTCTCAGTTTACACAGCAGGATCATCCTCCTCTACTTACCTAGAGAGTTTGTTGTGCAGATCAAATAATTACTTATGTAAGAGGGCTTTGTGAATAAGAACTCTTCCATGCATGCATGAAATATTATAGTCCCTGCTCAAATACTTACCAGCCTTCAGGCTGATCTTCCTGAGGGACCCCTATGTACTTCTGGGGTCCTGCCTTCCTCTCTGTCCAGTCTTTCTGCTGGTCTGCCTGAAATTACATTGTAAATGAATGTTTTTAAACAGTGTAATTGTATTTTTTTCTGTTGTATATGAGAGACCATAACCTTTTTTTGGTTGTTGTTTCCATTTGAAGGATTTCCTTTTTCTTTTTCTGTTGTATCTTAGATTGAAGTTGTCATTCTCCAGATACATCTAGGAATTTATCTGTAGTGCAAAATTGGAATCTCTAGAGATGATGTTTGAATAATAATAAATAAAACTATTTTATTCTTATCCTTGGCATGAAAAAAGCATCATATTAGAGAGATCCACAATTGGGTTGAATCTCGAAACAGGTACTTAAAATGCAAAATAAAGTTAGTCTACTTAGAATCATTTAAATTCTGTAAAGTGTGACTTCATAAAATGACTAAGGACATTTTCATGTAGCAATAGATGCCATACAGGCTTCTGGAGGAGGTAATGTAAAGGTGTAATAAAATACTATGTTCCTCCTCACAGTATTCTTCAACATCAATATATTATGTAATTCTAAGAAATTACTACAAGTCGATGTTTACTGGTCCTACAGAAATTCTGTTTCTGTTATGAAGGAAACTACCTGCACTCAGCACCCCAGCGTTATGTCTTTGAATTCTTTTTCATCACAACTTACAGAGTTTTAATAAATCCAAATAAAATAATTCATTTTTTGGTATTTTTTTCTGTTGTATATGAGAGACCATATTAAAAGGATAATTTTCTCTTAATGAAAGAAGGTAACTGTTTTTTTTTTTGATGGTTTCTCTGTATTAATATTATCTCACAGCTCCTGCATTGCTAGATTTCCAGCATTCTGAACTTTGCCATAACATGATCTCATTATCATGTCAATTATTAAAGTGTTTTTTAGCTTATTTAATTGCTTGGTCCTAGTTGTGGATTTAGTTTTTTCTATTAGATCATCACAATAGTTCTCAATAATTATCGTTCCTTTATTAATACAAATAAGTGAAAATATGACATTAACTGTAGTTTTAATTAGTCTCCATTGAAGGGCAGTGTAGACTAGAGCATTGTAATTCACATCTCTTTACAATTAGGTCGTACATATCATGGAGCTCTATCTACTTCTATCACCATTTACATCTATCAGTTGAAGTCAAATAGGATATATAATACCAATTGGAACAGAACATTGGCTGGGGAAAACAGCAAGGGCTTTGAACTCAGACAAAAGTAGCTTTCAGCCCTACCACTTACCAGTTTTGTGATAACTTTTAAGTTGCTAAATTTCTCCATCTTGGTGGCTTTATCAGGAGGGAACACAGTGGTTCAGTCCATCTCTCTTCATTCCAGGGCGTAGCACGGTCTACCGGTGCTTGTCAAACATTAACATTGCAAATCCATGGGGATCTCGTTCAAATGTCAGTTCTGATTCAGTAGGTCTGAGGTGGGGCCAAGGAGTCTGCATTTCTCATAAGCAGATGGTCCACCTGGCACAGTGTGAGTAACAAAGTCGTAATGTAAAGTGGGATGCAAGCAGGTCTGATATGTAAAGTGCTCTTCCATCTGAAATAGAGATAAGGACATAGCCTTGGAAGAGGTATTATGGCAATTAGAGATGACAAGACACTGTAAAATGCCTAACCTGGCTTCAGCTACGTGGTAGGAACTCAGGAAGCATCACCAGTCTGGTCATTTTCTTAGGCATTATCTGTGTGTAAAGAAATCATTTATGTTTTGCACTAAAGCAGGTCCCAGCTGGGAGTACTGTAGACATCATTTTGTTTGCAGAGAAGGAAACTAAGACTTCTAGATGGCAAATGTCCAGAGGACAGAAACCCAGACCTCATAACTGTGAATTCACACTCTTCCCAACCCATCATTGTGCCTTCCTTGTCCTAAAAGCTGAATAAGTTTGAGATCTAAAAGATACAATAAGGAATGATCTCAATTTAATTTTTCAGACAGGACTAGGACTAGAAGCCAATTAACACACACTAAAAGAAATTCCAAAAGAGTTAAAAAGATGTCAGTGAGAACCAGGGCTTCCTTGAATGCAAATTGTTACTGTTTTTGAATCACTTTTCTTGACGTTCAAGGTGGAAAGCGGCACATTCATGCAAAATGACTTTGAAATCTGTAATACGCATTAAGGAAAATTTTGTGCGGTGAACCAGATAAGCTAGGACTGTCCAGTGAACCTAGTTGTAAAGGTTGGGATGTACGTTTTCAGCACTTCCAGTTTACCTTTCTGTGACCTTTCCCTGTGACCACCTGTATCGGCAGACACAGACTTTTCTCTTGCCTACCAGATTTTCTCTCTGTAGGGAGACCCTAATCTAATAGAATCATTCTAGCTTTAGGAATCAGATAATGACTCCTTGTAGCTATATTTGTATTAAAAACAAAAACAAGACAACCACCACCACACTTCAAAGATTAGGAAATATGATCATGTTCATTCTTCTTTTTTTTTTGAAGATGTTATTTATTTGACAGAGAGAGACACAGCGAGAGAGGGAACACAAGCAGGGGGAGTGGGAGAGGGAGAAGCAGGCTTCCTGCGGAGCAGGGAGCCCGATGCGGGGCTTGATCCTAGGACCCCGGGACCTGAGCCGAAGGCAGATGCTCAACGACTGAGCCACCCAGGCGCCCCAATCATGTTCATTCTTTAGGGTCTTCTTGGTTAAAGAATATGGAAACTCCACCTGATTTGCTTCCTTGGAAGACTAGTTTCTTTTTTTTTTTAAAGATTTTATTTATTTGACAGAAAGAGACACAGCAAGAGAGGGAACACAAGCAGGGGGAGTGGGACTCAGTCCCAGTACCCTGGGACCATGACTCGAGCTGAAAGCAGATGCTTAACGACAGCCACCCAGGCGCCCTGGAGGACTAGCTTCTATTAAGATCTTATAACAACGGTGGAGGGAGCCTCTGAGGGATTATTTCTCAGATAAGACTTCATAGGTTGCTTAGACCTTCCATAGTGGATATAGGCTTGCTTGTTATTTGTAGGTTACTGGAGAAAAGAATCAGGGCTGAAGTGCCTGATAAATAATGCTGCGTTGTCTTTGTTTACCCATTCTGCCTGGGTTTAGCAGCATTTTAGAGATAGAGAAAAAGACAGGGGATAGAGGTAGAGATATGGGTATAAATATAGACATAGATATAAACTCTCTTGTTACTGATACAGAGGAATTTAGGAAATCTGGGTCTTCTAGCCAGATGAGTTTGCTAACATTTTGCCCTCGGGTTTAGAGAGACTCCGCACATTTAGAGACAAAATCGGATTCTCCCACCAGAAGACGTCACTCTGTAAATGATAGGCTGGAAGAGCGTGCTTTCTGAGGGCAGGCAGGCTGACAGGACAGAGGAGGGGTTGAACCAGTGCCTGCGCTGAAATTTTCCAACCAGAAAATTCACATTTCCTCCTCTGAGAGAGAACTGAGAGGTGAGAAGAAGGGGGTCAAGAAGTCCCCCAACAAGAAGAGATGTGTCCTTCCCTAACATTTTCACAGCTTCCTTCTCTTAATCCAGTGGCTGAACCATACATAGGTCCAACAGCTGTTTTCCAAAGGTGACGTATTTTGGTCTCTGCTGACCTGATTCTTCAATCTGAACTGCTTCTGACCTGGGCAGGGAACAGGGGATCTGTTTATCGGAATAGCTAGAATTCATTATCTTCTGCTTCAGGCCAGAAAACTTGAGAGAGACACAGAGAGTGGAATTTGGGAATAAAAATTTCTACGATGTACATGATGGGTGAGTTAAGGCTTTAGGTATTAGCAAGTAAGTTCAGTTGAGTTTTTGTGGCTTATATTATGCACTTAAAAAAAAAAAGTGTGTGGTTGATTTTTAATGGGTGGAGCCAGGTCAGATAGATTCATGCCTCAGGCTTAGTGTAAAAAAAAAAAAAAAAAGAAGAGCCAGTGTCTATACACAATAAGACTGTCCTTTATGTGACTCTTTTTATAGGAGCGAGTAAGCAGGATAGGTCTTTAAAACACAATAGCCATTTAGGAAGCCCGAGAATATGGTGTGAACCGAAACACACCCGCATAGTTAGATCCTGGTGTTGCAGTCAAGAAGCAGACAGGCATTGAAACACCAAAAAAAATAAGTGTTTTCGTCCTCAAAACAAATAATGCTTCAGTCAAAACCAAACCAACCCCCCAAAACCCCTAAAATTACATGTGTCCTAGAGCACCACTGTGAGGGGCTAGTTGTAACTGCTTGTGGGGAGCTGGGGCTAAAAGGGAGGCTTCTTTCTGCTCCCTTCCTTGAAATGAGGACAACAGGACTGAACTGGTCACTAAAGACTCTTGCGCCTGCCTCTAGATATAAGAATTGTTCAGGGATTCAAGGAAGAACCAGAGAATTTGGAAAATACCCTTCAGTGTTATGATCAGGACAGGAATAGCAAAATCATAAAATGGAAGGGAGAAAGTCGGGCAGATCAAGCGGTAGGAAAAGAGAGATTTCACTAAGGAGAGCTTAGAGAACCGACTGGAGAGGCAGGGAAGGGAACTGGGCTGCTGGAGGAGGCGAGGGAGGACCCACAGTGTCTGGGATCGGGAAATGAACCCCTGCCAAGTTTTACAAGATTAGAAACACGAAATAGACATGATAAAGCCTAAGAGAGATAAAATATCAGAGACCCAACTGGAACAATCACTCTCTGAAGGGGTAAGTAAAGGAAATTATTGAGAGGTGAGAGGTAGCCTTTTTCTTTTTTTTTTTTAAGATTTTATTTATTTGAGATAGAGTGAGAGAGAGAGAGTACGAGCTGGGGGACAGAGGGAGAAGGAGGGGGAGAAGCAGGCTCCCCGCTGAGCAGGGAGCCCGATACGGGGCTCG